>NC_050446.1:102974500-103050740 GCF_903995425.1 Onychomys torridus
ACGAACTCTCAGCTCCTTCTCCAGCACCATGTCTGCCTCACTGCTGCCATGTCCTGCCATGACAATGGACCAAACCTATGAAACTGCATGGCATCCCAATGAAATGTTTTCCTTGGTAACATTGCGGTGGTCATGGTGTCACTCCACAGCAATAGGAACCCTAAGACTCCCTCTGATAGTCTTTTTGCTTGGCAGCGCTAAACTAAGCCCACAGTCTGGTGCATGCCACGCAAGCATTCTAGGGCTGATCTACAACTACAGCCTTAATACTCAAATCTCAAAAGACTCAAGCCTAAATTCTATTACAGAGCATTTATTACCATCACCATCTTGGAGGATTGCCCTTCACTGGGCAGCTTCAACAGCATGGGTTTATACACATGTTGAGAACAAGCTCCATTTCTCAGACTAGTTTCTACTGTGACAAGTGCTCCAAACTCTTCAGCAGGATAAGAGCACTCTACCATACCACATACCCCTTCAATTATCACACTGCTATCACTGCATCCATGCCTAGCCATTCATTTCTTTCAGGAATATGACATCATCACCTCACTTTCACATCTCAAAGTGTAGCACATTTTGACAAACAGAGTAATGATTTGGTACCTACTACGTGATTTGTAATCTAAGTATGCATGCCAATGAAAGATTGCTCAAATATACAATTTAGGGATTTCAAATATTCAGCAAAACCACACCTTAAGAATCATTCTAGGGCTGGAGAGATGGCTCAGCCGTTAAAGGCTAGGCTCACAACCAAAAAATATAAGAATCATTCTAACCCAACTGACTTTGCAGAACAATTTAATAAGCCACAGTCAGTTACCAGGAACATTTCCCAGTAATGAGCTGTAAAGACAAAGGGACAGCTGATGACGCCAAAAATCACCCCAGTGTGTGAGCCAGCCTATGTGTCCCAGCAGTGAGCAGCAAATTGGGAGGCTTCGTTGTTTGGGGGTTTTTGTTTGTTTGTTTGTTTGTTTTTGTTGTTGTTGTTGTTTTTATGACTGTTCAACTTAGCATCATCACCTTCTGCTATAATGCTCTGAAAATAATCTGGCCTACACAGATGACAGGAAGAGTTACCTTGTAAGTAACTTCTATGAGGGCATAGCAGGGTGTGTTTGTATCCACATCCACAGGTACCAGGAGCCTTGGTTCTGCAGCTAGCACATAGAGGTGCCGAAGGGCCTGGAGATGATACCTGTGCACAGAAAACACAGAGAAGTGGCAAGACCAGGAGACTGACAATCACTGTTGCTGACAGGCTACAAGAAGCTGGGGTGATAAATACCTTCCTATAAAGAATCTGAAATGAAGATGAAAAATTCAACTAAAAAGTACAGAGAAATTCTAGTTTAAAAATTTTTGATTACATTTAGTGTGTGTATGCACATATGTATGCAGAGGTCAGAGGACAACTTCAAGAATTAGTTCTCTCCTTTCATCATGTGGGTATAGAGGATTAAACTCAGGCCATCAGGCTTGGTGACAAGCACTTTTATCTACTGAGCCATCTTGCAGGCCCCAAAGGATACAGAGAAAATCTAAGAAACTACTTATGTAATATCTGGTCCAAGAATTCTTTGCTGAGTTCACAGGTCAAAAGTTTAATGAAAGAATTGCCAGGCGGTGGTGGCGCACACCTTTAATCCCAGCACTCGGGAGGCAGAGCCAGGTGGATCTCTGTGAGTTTGAGGCCAGCCTGGTCTACAGAGTGAGTTCCAGGAAATGTGCAAAGCTACACAGAGAAACCCTGTCTCAAAAAAAAAACAATAAAAAAAAAAAAAAAGAGGAAAGTATTTATTAACAGCAGCCTGAACACTATTTAAAACAACAGTTCCATTCAACTATTCACGGCTGCTCTACACAAGACATCTTTCATCACCTTTCTCAGAAATATGCTGCAGTTGTTTTCTTTGGGGTTGAAAGGTAAGAAAGGACACCAGTCAGTTCCCCTCAGGGAGCAAAGCTCTCTATGTATACATCCTTGCATACAATCACACACACCACTGAAATACATAGTAAGACAGTGATGGGTGAGAGTGGCAATGTGTTTGTAGGTCTGCTTTTGAATCCTTACATTAAAAATTTTAATGTTACAATTTGTATTTTAAATGTAAACAAAATGCTTAATTTTTAGGAACCATTAAAGAGTAATGAAGTGAGATTATAATAAAGAAAAAAGATAGAGCAGGGCTGAAGAGATGACTCAGTGGGGTGGATCCCAGAACATAATCCTGGTGCAGAGGCATATAGCTGTAACTTCCCGGTGCTAGGAAACTGAAGACAAATGGATCCTGGGACTCTAGGGGCTTGGTGGCCAGCCAGTTAAGCTCTAAATTCAGTAGGAACCCTATCTCAAAAAGTAAAATGGAGAGTGACAGATGAAAATAATACCCAATGTCAATCTCTGGCCTCCACGAACTCATGTAGGACACACACAAAAACTAGATATTAAAAAAACAAACAAAAACCAACAACAACAGCCTCCCCTCTTCTCACTCAAATCTATTCACTACTGTAAGTGTATCAAACATAAAACTGAAAAGGGGGAAAAAATCCTAACGATTAGTTATATTTAAAAATGGGAGGGCAGTATTAGATATTGAATCCTGGGCCTTCTACATGCTAAGCAAGCACCCTGCCACTATGCTACACCCCCAGACTTACATAAAGTTTCTTGACTTTATTATCAAATTGCCTTAAGATAGGTGAGGTAGGGCTGGAGAGATGGCTCAGTGGTTAAGAGCACTGACTGCTCTTCCAGAGGTCCTGAGTTCAATTCCCAGCAACCACACGGTGGCTCACAACCATCTGTAATGAGATCTGGTGCCCCCTTCTGGCCTGCAGTCATACATGCTGTATACATAATAAATAAATAAATCTTAAAAAAAAAAAAAAGAAAAAGATAGGTGTGGAGGTGCACGCCTATAATCCCAAAATGCAGGAAGTTGAAGAAGATCACAAGTTCAAAGTCAGCCAGGGTCATATAGCTAGTTCCATGCAAACTCTGAATATACAGTAAGACCTTGTCTCAAAAGAGAGGGAGGGAGGGAGGGAGGGAGGGAGGGAGGGAGCAAATTCAACTAATCACATGACTGGCCTTCCACTGTGATGACCTGGTAACTGAATTTAACAAGTCACCATTTTAAATGACATGATGGAGGCCACATGTCAGAGCTGTATGTCGTAAGTTAACAAGGTTCTTACGCTCCACCTAGAGTTTGGATCTCAGATCAGGCTACTTTTGCAAAGCAGCCTTTTCCTGTCATTGGTTATATTGGACACTGTAGACGGAAGTGACGACTGAAGTGATTTCAAGGGCTCGTGACCCTGCACTACTACACAAAGAACGCTGTTGACTCTTCTTTGGGCAGACAACAGAAGGTGCCATCGATTACGTACAGTGCCAACCGCCTGTAATGCCATTTATCCGTTTGTTTGTTTGTTTGTTCGTTCGTTCATTCAAGATCTATTTATTTATTTAAGGTTGATCTGTTTATTATGTACACAGTGTTCTGCCTGCATATATGCCTGCACACCAGAACTCATCATAGATGGTTGTGAGCCACCATGTGCTTGCTAGGGATTGAACTCAGAGCCTCTGGAAGAGCTACTGGTGCTCTTAAGCTCTGAGCCATCTCTCCAGCCCTACAATATCATTTATAAGGAACTGTTTTCTTTCCCAATGCACAAAAGAGGTCCCTTATCCTGAACACGTTCTTGGAGAAGAACAGTTAGTCATTCTTTGTGCTTTACAAGCTCTCTAAATGCTCTGTACTGCTTGCTTTATGACTTCTGGAGCTACTGCTTCCTGTCACTTCTCAATTGATTCATTTTTTTATAGGTCTCTATTTTTGTCTCTTTGATGTCATTTACACAAAACTTCTCAGCTATTGTGTTAAAGAAGGAATTCACATTGCCACTAAATCAGATGAAGTTTTTTCTTGGAATTAAATAATCTTAAATACACATATAAGTAAATATATATTATATATTTATGTTATATAAATACACATATATTTTACTTCCCTTGGCTACTAAAGTATGGCAAATTTGTACCTAGAGAAAACTCTATCTGGCCTACATACAGGTTCACAACAATTTCACAGATGTGAGAATGATCGGGCATCAGATGTCCAGAATTTTCTTCTACTTTAGTACTTTGAAAGAGATGCTTAAAAGATTTAGCCAGGAAGGTAAGTTCAAAAACAAAGCAACTGTCCATGAAAGTAAAGCAAACTGATTCCCCTTGGAGCACTCAGGAAACAGTGCTAAGCAATGCAGAGGACTCACCGGTTATCAGTGCTGTGGGCTGGGAAATGTGGGTAAAGAGCACAGAGAAGAGCAGCAATGGACGAGTTGGAGGTGCTCAAAGAGTACCTGCAGAGCAAATTCAGCGGGGAGACATTAATTTCCCTGCTCTCGTCTACAAGGCATTCTTGAATCAGAAAAGTGGGGTTCTGTAACAAGGTATACTAGTAAGGTGCCATGATAAACAAAGTGTATCATCCTTGGTGTGAACACATCTCCTTACAATTAATCCCTGCATCATTTCCAGAATGAACATTATTCAAAACAAAAAGCAACATTCTACAAATGTTAACATTCAACCTAGGGATTAATAAGCAAGGTTTATCCTATAACAGCAGAGTAAAGACAATGAAGTACTTTATCATTTTGATAAATCAAAATTCAAAGATGAATATTCAGATATTAACACTAGAAACCTGGGGATTAAACATATAAGTGCAGGCTGTTATAAGTATAAATCTTCCAGAAAACATATGATGGTATAAAAATAGGGTAACAGTTAACATTCCTTCACTCTTCTTGTTGGCTCTAGTTTATTGCTATTGCAATAACTCAAAGGTCGGGCCTGTACAAGACAGGGAAGTCCTTTATGCCTGAGCTATGGCCCTAGCCTTTAAGAATTCATAATTCCTGACTATTAAAAAGAAGCAAGTATCACAAACATATAAAGAAAATGCACCTCTTCCCCATAATCTCTAACTTTTAAATCTCTATTTTTTTATCTTCTAGAGAGGTGAGAATAAGCCCACATAACTCAGAAATTAGAGCAGCTGGCTAAGGTCACAGACATCAGATAAATAAGGGAAGTAACAGGTGAAAGAAAGGATGGCAAGCTCTCTGCAACTGGAGTAGAGTCAATGCAGTTCTAATTAATGTTTTATCAGGTTATTTACTATGGAAAATGGCAAATTCCAACATTTATATGAAAAAGGCCAACAACAGAAAAATTTATTATTAAAACAAACAACAAAAAAAACCAGATCACTTTTACAGATCTCTCTTATGAACTCTTTTTATTAAGGAACAAACAAAACAAAACATATTCATTACCTTCCTCCTCCCAAAAAGAGAAGGCCCAGGGCCATGTGGTGGGCCAAGTGGAAACCATAGTTCATCTCTCCACCCGTCTTCATGTGCAGGAAGCGACAGAGCTGCAACACCTTCAGGTTCCCAGAGCCAGCCATCACCATGGCAAGAGACAGGAGCACCACACTCAGGCAGGTTTCCAGGTTGTAGGGCCCCGTCTGGTGACACAAAAAACGTGACTCTATGTTAGCTGTAATTATGTTTCTTAATTACCAAAATATCTGACACTGGATGATTACAAATGTTTGTAACTTTAAAACTGAATCTATAAAAATAATACTCTGGTTATGAAATACAAATGCAATGTAGAGTATAAAAATCTAGCATCATAAAGTAAGTAACAATGCTCTGACCACCCAGAACTGACGTTACCCCTATGGACATCACTCTCTCGGAAAGTCTCCCCACACATGCGTATATAATTACAGACAAAATCTAGCATCATAAAATAAATAACAATGCTCTGACCACCCAGGACTGACATTATCCCTATGGACATCATTCTCTCAGAAAGTCTCCCACACATGTGTATATAATTATAGACAAAATCAGACAGCAGTACAGGTTAACTTTCCTACACATCATGATTCTGCTACATCCAATGTATAAGAGCATGAGAATATTCCATAACTTAGTGAAATATTTCAAGAATCTCTGGTATTTCTAATTTTCTCACATTATAAAAATGACTGCATAGGACTGTGTTGTTAACCAGGAAATAAAATCTTGTAGTCTCCTTGTTATCAGAAAAATAATGTCTTGAGAGCAACTGTATCCTCCCTAGATTTTTTTTTCATAAAGGAAACTTTTGGTATTCAGTGACATGACAAAATATGAAGTATGATGATCTACAAATACTATCCCTCTCTTACTTATTCTCTTGTCACAGAATTAGAAACACATGCATCCTCCCAGGCTAATCACAGTCTCAAAGGTAACCATATTCTCACCTAATTTATTATCTTAAAACCAAAACATAAAGATGAGTAGTGCTTCAAATCTTTTCAATTCAAATAGCAAAGGTATCTGATAACCCATGAGTTTCTGGCTGACCTATGAATTTTCTTTGTTTACTTTATTCCCAAATAGGGGTAAGGAAAAAAAAAATAGACTTACTACAGAAGCATTGGGTGCAGATAAATAATTCATAAAATCTTTTGCAAATTTATGCTGGGGAAAAAAAAAGAAAAATCCAAAGTTAAAAGTGGCATCTTTAGGCTTTACTCGCAAACCAGAAGGAACACTCAGACACAGCAGCATGAGCCAAACTAGTTCTCACCAAACAGTTAAATGCCGATAAGTTTTCTGAGCCAGCAAATCGAAAACCCAGAGACAAGCAGGCTCCTGCAATGATGTACACGTGTGCTTGCCTGAAAACAGATTACAGGAAACATGTTGTTACTGTCCTGTTAAAATCCATTATTACCCATCCTCTTGGAATAAAAATAATAAATATTCATCTTCTCCAAACCAACTTTTAGCCATCTGAGAATGCTGAAGAAAGCCCCTAACCAATCAGCAGACTTCTATGGATTTTTGCAGATTATGTGACCCTTACTGACATAACATTCTTTCATATACTACAAAGGGCAATTTAAAATTCTCCTCCCACCCCTTCATGGAAAGAATGAAAAAGGAGAAAATACAACTAAATTTCCATTTTTTTTTCTTTTTTTGGAGACAGGCTCTCATGTGTCCAAGGGTAGCCTTGAACTCACTTACACAGTTAAGGATGCCTGATGTCCTGTCTCTACCTCCTGAGCTTTATTTACACTTACACACACACACACACACACACACACACACACACACACACACACGCAATCTGTGAATGTCATATAAATAATGGTTACAAACATGAGGGATTCAGAATTACTCATATCAGGAGACAGATGGTTCTCCTATGTAAGTAAATTGATCTGACAGGTCCTAACATAGTTAATAATGTATTACATTACTTACGACAAGGTTTCCAAATTCAAGTCCTCTGAGCAAGGCAATTCAATTTCACTCAGAGAGATACTATTTTCTCTTATAATCTGTCAAGACAGAAAGCAAGAATGTCTGAACACCACTGTTCTAGTTGCAAATATGTTATGAACTAGCTGTCATGGCTCTATCTACAGAAAATAAAATCCAAAGTGAGTGATTTATATATACAGGGACAACCTGATTGTAACAGTCATATATACTAGAACTCATCTATAACTTCATATAGGAACAGGTTGTTTCATTTTGATAGTAGGCATGTCTAAGTTCATTTGAATTACTTTGTAAAATTATTCATGTATTTCTTTAATTTATTGTGTGTGGGCACATACAAATGTGCCATGGGCCGGGCGGTGGTGGCGCACGCGTGTAATCCAGCACTCGGGAGGCAGAGACAGGTGGATCTCTGTGAGTTCGAGGACAGCCTCCAAAGCTACAGAGAAACCCTGTCTGGGGGCGGGGGTGTGTGCCGTGGTACATGTATAAAGGTCAGAGAACTTCTTGTAACCACAATTCTCTCCTAACATGCAGAGATTCCTAGGATCAAACTCAGGTCACCAGGCTGGGCAGCAAGAGCCTTTACCGACTCACTGAGCCATGTCTCTGGGCCTCTTTGGGTCTTTAGAGAACACGTACACTGGAGCTTGGGCTTGGCTCCAAAGCCAACTCTAAAGCCACACACAAGTTGCCTGATAGCGCTGTGATTCACCTACACATGAACATGGAAGTTAATCCACTGACAACTCTTAGAATTAGCATGCTGTATACACAAGTCTTTTGTGTTACTACAGCCTTGACCACACCACCACACTTGGTCATCAACTTAAAAAGCACCACTAAGAATATAAGTTGTAAATAACTGCAATGAAAAGGCCTCTAGAATCTAGGCTTTTTTCATCATCCTATGCTCTCTAAGTTATAAAAAATAAAAACATCAAAACAGGAGAGATTCAAGAGAGGGAGAGAGATAATCACTTACAAGCAGGTAAAGGTGTACAGGAAATACAAAAACACTACCAAACCTCAGGTGGAGTGTGGGGTGTGCCTGTTGAGCCCAGCACTCAGGAGGCAAAAACAGGAGGATTCCAAGTATGAGGTCAACCAGGTCCTAACAACCCTTGTTTCTGGGCTGCTCTCACCCTTCCTATCTGGGTGACTCTGCCCAATGCCCACATAACACTAAACTTCAGCAACTGTGCATTACTTATTGCAAATCTGTTCAGGAGCCTGATCCATGACAGCCGGAAGCTGAAGCTGCCCAGGTGGCCAACAAGACAACAGAAAAGAAACTGGCATGATCGCATGACAGAAAACCTAAAGGATGGACTATTAACACACTCAGTAGTATGACACAGTGATTTATACATACTATATAAATACTATTAACACACTCAGTAGTATCACACACTGATTTATATATACTATATAAATACTATTAACACACTCAGTAGTATCACACACTGATATATATACTATAATATCAGTAGTATCCATGTTGGGTGGAAGGCTCGCACAAAAGATATGCACTGTAGGTAACTTCATTAAAGGAAATTCATCAGTAAGATCAGCACACTGGGGAAAAAACAGAATGTTTGAGTATGGAAGGATGCTGTTCAGAGCAGCAGCGTACTTCACACAGGTTTGTGTCCACAGGCACACAATTAGTCACATCTTATTAAACAGTACATTTAATTGTGTTCCATGATTCAGAAATTTTAACTCAGTAGAAAAAATGAAAATAAATATTGACATCTAGTTAATGATATATATATATATAGATAGATAGATAGATAGATAGATATAGATATAGATATTGATATATTGATATATTAGGGACAAGTCCATTACTGTTTACAACTTGAAAATGTATTCAATATTCAAAAATCATGCACAAAATAATGGGATGGGTAAGCCAACAGACATGCAATTAAACAAGCTTATACAGTAAAATGTTACCTATAGAATGTATCAGTAATATGGGAGTTCATATAAAGTCCATTCACATGTTGGTTTTAGAAGTGTTCTACTCAGGGTATGGAGTGGAAACAATGCAGGACCCACACTGGCAACAGCTGGTTATAGTAATGCTTCTGAAGTCTTGTCACAAAGGAGACTACTTGCTTTTTTTTTAAATGGTTTTTTCTTTCTTTTTTTTTTTTTATGAGACAAGGTTTCTCTGTGTAGCTTTTTGCGCCTTTCCTGGATCTTGCTCCATAGACCAGGCTGGCCTCGAACTCACAAAGATCCACCTGCCTCTGCCTCCCGAGTGCTGGGATTAAACGCGTGTGCCACCACCGCCCAGCGAGACTGCTTGCTTTTAATGAATATATTCAGCTTTTTGGTAGGTATGCAATAAAAATGCAAATTTTATAACCAGAATCTTAGATAAATGTATAATTAGAAAAAAATATCAAGAGTGCTCCAGTTTAATTTTCAACAATACAGTTTCAAAGCCTCTGAGGACAAAAGGCTGAGCGAGGTCTGTGGTCAATATGCAATTTTTTGCCTCTTTTTTTTTTTTTAACTTCTTTTCATGTGCATCTGGTATGCAGCATGTACACATTAAGCCTCTATGTGCATGAATGTGAGCCTGCGCCTATGTATACATGGGTTCAGAGACCTGAGGTTGATGCCAGGGATCTCCCTTGACCATCTTCTTCTACCTTATCCATCAAGAAAAGATCTCTTAATCAAACCCAGAGGTCACCAACATGTCTAGTCCCATCTCTACCTTCTCCCACCAGGATTTACATGGGATCTGGGGACACTAACATCACATCCACCCTAGCACTTCAGAAAGCACCACCACATGAGTAGAGGACTCACAGTAAGCTTAGTGGGAAGACTCCAGCACTACCCATCCCACCACACAGTCTATACCCTCCAATCAGATAGCCTGAAGAGGTTCAGAGATAGCCTCAAGGTTCCAGCAGATCTGGGACCAAAGCTCACATGAAGAAATGTGACCACTAGCAGGGCCAGGACACCACAGCCCATGACCACCCCTGCAAAGCAGGACCTGCCTGAAGGGGCAAGAGCTGGACGTTCTAACTCTGGTCCTCTTGCTTCCAATGCAAGCACTTCAAATGTTGTGCCATCTCCATGGCCCTCAGAATACACTTTTAAAATGAAAGCTCCTCTGTCTTCAAAAGATATCCCCTAAAGTTGAGCTGAAAAGACTGCTCAGCAGTTACAAAAATGCATTATGCGCCAGGCGGTGGTGGTGGCACACACCTTTAATCCCAGCACTAGGGAGGCAGAGACAGGCGGATCTCTGTGAGTTCGAGGCCAGCCTGGTCTACAAAGTGAGTTCCAGGACAGGCTCCAAAGCTAGAGAGAAACCCTGTCTCGAAAAAACAAAACAAAACAAAAACAAAAACAAAAAAAAATGCACTACTCTTCCAGAAGAACTGAGTTCAATTCACACAGAACCACTATAAGCAGCTCAAAACTGCATGTAACTCCAGCTCCAAGAGGATCGGATGCTTCTTCAAGCATCACACTATGTGTGCACATGAACACATTTAAAAACAATAAAACAAATCTTTAAAAAGAAGAAACTGTAAGGATAAATAATTGCCTTCACAAGAAAAAATATTCTATAGTACTTTGGAAAACCTTGCAAGAAATCACAATTTATGTTATTAAAGTTACAATATTTGTTATTTGTACCAACCTGAGGAACATTGCTGTCAACCCACTTGGAATTTGGTAAAATATCATCCCACAAAATCAGGCACCGAGCAAGTGTCTTAAAAATGAATTACAGACAAAATTAATTAGACAAAGCTCACATAATTCCTAACAATTCCTCAGTAAATAACTAAGGATTAGTTCCCAACTAAGAATTGATTACTTTAAAAAACATTGACTACCAACTAAATATATAAAGATTTAGATCTTAAAGAAAATTAAAATTCAGTTCATCATCATCATCAAAGTTTCAAGGGTTTGGAAAAGACTTTAATTTGTTGTGAATGAAAATCCCAAAGGGAAGAGCCATAGCTGGGTCAAACATTAAAGAAGTGCAGAACAATTTTAGCCAGTACTAAACTGCTACTCTCATTACCGCCTTAACAGTACTACTGCATCCTTAAATACTAAAAATAACACAAGGTCCTGGTCATGTGCTGCCTTTCAGTAAGTTCTTTAATACAAATTTAAGAAACATCATTTCAAGTATTATCATTCAGGTTGGCCACCTTTCTTATCCTTCCTAAGTTCTATTTGGGAAACTTCAAAAGAACATTGCCAATCAGGAAAATGTGGCATGTTCAAAGTAAAACCCTTTCGTAGAAAGGCATTTAGGGTTGTAAGCTAAACTTGAGGATCATAAAACATGGAACTCTCATCCAATAACTGATGGAAGTGGATGCAGAGATCCTCAGCCAGGCCCCAGGTGGAGTTCCAGGTGTCCAATTGTTGAGAAAGAGGAGGGTCTGCAAGAGCGTGAATTGTTGAATCCAAGATTGCAAAAAGCACAGGGACAAATAGCCAATCGAATGGAAGCACATGAATTATGAACCAACGGCTGTGGAGCCCCCAGCTGGATCAGGCCCTCTGGATAAGTGAGACCATTGAATAGCTTGATCTGTTTGGGAGGCACCCAGTCTGTGGGACCAGGATCTGTCCTTAGTGCATGAGCTGGCTGTTTGGAACCTTGGGCTTACACAGGGACACTTTGCTCAGCCTGGAAGGAGGGGACAGGACCTGCCTGTACTGAATCCACCAGGTTTAAATGAATCCCCAGGGGTGTCTTGGTCCTGGAGGAGATGGGAATGGAGGGGAGGGGTTGGGGGAAAGGTGGGGGTGGGGGGGAGGGGGGAGGACAGGGGAACCCATGGCTGATGTATAAAATTAAAACACATAATAATTAATAATAATAATAATAATAATAATAATAATAATAATAAATTTTAAAAAAAGAAAGATGAAAATGATAAAGCACCGCACCCTAAGCAGGAGAAATTCTGGCTTCACAAAGTCCAGCAAATACATGGTATCAGGAGCTCTCAGCCAGTCGGCAATGGATCTGTTGGCAGAGGATTACTGCTCAAGAAAGCCAGGTAATCAAAACCCAAAAGACATCAAATCACTGCTCCCCTCCAGCAAAGGTCTAGCTTTTCCATTAATGCTTTACACATGTTGGCATAACATTTATTTTTTTAGGACACACTATTAAAATGTAAGTTCCATGACGGTATTTTTAGTTTTGTCTTGTTCAATAAAATATCTGCAGTATCAAGAAGACACTGACATAACATTTATCTAAATAGAAGGATAATGATATCTGTTAAAACTTCATTAATTCTGCATAGAATTTTCCTAATTGCAAGAACTTAAAATCTTATAAGGTTTCATGAATCTCAGAATATTTTTCAAATTAAAAGGTGAGCTGGGGACATAACTCAGGGCAGACTGGGAAAGTAGAAGGTTTAATCATTAGAAAAGTTTCTAAACAAAGCAGAAACCATTTTCATAAATGGTAACCAAGTACCAAATAATACTAAGTATTTCTGGCTTAAAAAGTACTCACATATAAGCCAAATTACTGAAAGGAACTGGGCAGCTTTTTGAGCTAGCCCTTCATATCCTTGACTACTTTTTTTTTTTCCCCCAGAGCTGAGGACCGAACCCAGGGCCTTGCGCTTGCTAGGCAAGCGCTCTACCACTGAGCTAAATCCCCAACCCTTGACTTCTAAATCTACTTGAAAAAAAAACAAAAAACAAAAAACACCTTACATCTAGCTTAGCCAGATGGTCTTTATGGTCTTTTGATTTTTTTTTTTTAATCATTATTTCTCTAAACAATACAGTATTAACAACATTTATACGGTATGAATAAGTGTATCTAATATTGTAAGTAATCTCAGATGATTTTAAGTACCAAGATGAAGTGCATATATTACACACAAATCTCATGCTTCCGTGGGTTCTAGTGTCTTTAGGGGTCCTGGGACCAATACTCTGAACACAGTGAGACAAGCATCCTGACCAACAGTATTACCAAAGCAAACACTACATAAAGTCTACTTAGCTCCTGACACCTGAGAGAGTAGACCTCAGGCTGCACTTGCACAGGGGGATACATACATGGGAAGACTGTACTGCTGAGGGCAAAAAGGACGCCACATGTCATGCAAGGGGCAAGTGGGTGCTCATACCTGTTATTGGTTTTTAAGTAGATCATGGCCAAAGCCAGAGTAGCACCTGGACAAGTCACATCCACATTTATGGTATCTCCTTCCTGGTGAGAGAAGTTACTCGTGTAAGAACTCTGAATTCACCAGGCTGACACACCAACAGCACACTTATAACTGTTGTCAGGAACCACTACTTTGAAGCTAGCCTCTTAGCCCTCTCAGCTTGTGGCATTCTGATCTCTAACTCTGATTTGACTTACTTTGATTTGATAACTTGGAGATTTATGTTTCTCCCTGTGCATTCCAGTCTGAAAACGTCTATGACCTCCAACCATGTACTGATAGAGCTGCTCAGGCACATTGAGATCAGACATACCGATCAAATTGCTGCCATGCTGGAAAAAGCAAATAACTGACATGAAAAGAAGTCTTACAGCAGTAAATCAGTAACACACACCCATAGTAAACAAAGGGATAGACTTCAGAAGAGGGTATTTTAATTTCCATGTTTCTTCCAATTACAATAAACATTTTACACATTAACTAATGTCAAGCTATTAATTCTTTAAAAATTATAATTTACACTTGGATCTACATACTTTCATTTCATAAAACACATAAAGTCAAAGACGAATTACATTCAGAGTAAAGGAAAAGACTGAGTCCGTATTAAAAACCTGAACTGTGAACAGCTGAGTATGATCACTGCACCAGTGGCTCTGTTCAGACAACCACAATAACTTAATGAATGTTTATTCAGTATCGTGTTCAACTCTGCTGTAGTCAGCAACCCCATTTGTATAGTCAGCTTTACTTGTTAACCTGACACAGCCTTGATTCACCTAAGAGAAAGGCCTCAGGTGAGAAACTGTCAAGATGAGACTGGCCTGTAGACATGCCTGTAGGGACTGCCTCCATGATCAACTGATGAAGGAGGCCTCAGCCCACAGTGGCAGGCACCGTCCCTAGGCAGTTTCCTGGGTTGTAAAACAGAGCTCGCTAAGAATGAGCCTGTAAGCAAGCCAAAAAGCTGGCCAACAAGCAGCACTCCTCCATGTTTCTGCTTCAGGTTCCTGACTTGAGCTCCTGCCCAGAAAGGAAGAGTGAGCAGAAATAAATCTGTCCTCATCTAAAGTTTCTGGTCAGTGTTTGACCAACAGAACAAAACTAGGACACTAATGAACAGCTACCAGTAAAAATCTCACTTACAATGAGGAAAGGGAGGTGCAATTTAACCAGCTCAAGGTTACCTACCTAGCTACTAAATGGCAGGACTGTATGTCAAACACAGCAGTTCTGCTCAATAGTCATATGGTTGTTTAACCAACAGACATTAATATACTCAAATTATCAGATTCACCAATAGTCTGGACCAAAATTCCAGTCCCAACTCACAGTATGATGCTTTTTACACAGTACCACCTGCCTCTTTAGCTCACATGTCAACATTTTGAATATCATTTAGCTTGACTAGAACACTACATTGGTGGGTTTTCAAGGCAATCACATTCCAAGTAAAAAACAGTAATTACATGAAATGTTTTTGGTAGTTTTGTAGACATCTCTTGGATGGAGTTAAAGATGAGTTAACCTGACATTGCATTCTGTTACAAAGCAAGAGCTGCTATAGCAACTCTCTGGAACAGTGTTAAACGGAGCAGTAAAGGAAGATTAGGGCTATTTCTAGCAATTACTACAGATTCTTAAGGCTTCTAATCATATATTTTCACTATTTTTCTATTCATGTATATGTAGAGAGAAAGAGAAGTGTGATCATTGTATGTGTGTGAATAACCCTATGTGTCTGGGTGTGGTGTATGTGCATGTACACATACACACATGTACGTAAGTGTATAAGTATGCACAGGGGCCACAGGAGGATGCTGGGTATCCTGCTCTATCATTCTCAGTGTGTACTGAGATCCAAACTCAAGTTCTCACACATACACAGCAAACATTCTTACCCACTGGGCTATCTCTCCAGCCCTACTTTCTTCCAGAGCGATTTATCACTCTTCATCTTATCTCTTGAACTTTTTTCAAGGAATCTCAGGACTGGAGAGATGGTTCAGTGGTAAAGAGCACTAGTTGCTCTTCCAGAGGACCTGGGTTCAGTACCTAGCACCCATATGGTGGCTATGTGTAACTCTAGTTCCAGTGGATCCAATGCTATCTTCTAGACTCTGCAGGCATTGCACATACATGGTAAACAGACATACATGAAAGCAAAATATTCATACACATAAAATAAACACAAAAGAGAAATATTATAGTTTAACTGTAAACACATACAAGTCAGAGGAAAGAAATCTTAAAGTCTCATTTCACTGTAATTTTTCTCCACTGCAAACTTTGAAAAAAGAATCCAGAAAGAAGAAAAGGTTGGGCACTGGGTTAAGTGACAGGAGAGCCGAGTGGCCTTCAAGACTATGTGTTAAGGTTGTTCCTTTCAATGTGCAGACGTCCTGGCTAAAAGCAGGGGAAGACTGACTACTCACCCCCAAGCAAACCATACCCAGGGCCAGGCCAGCAGCTAAAGAGTAGGACTCTCTGTCAGTGCAATATTCCATCTCCGGACCAGGGGGCCGCCCTACGGAGGACAGAGAAACAGAGGTCAAGTCAGCCTATGAAAACCCAACTTGTAAAAGTTTTAGAGACTTCACTTCCCAATTGCTTAAGATAAAGACACTGTCCAAAGGGTGGCCAACTTACCAGCTCATCTAAAGCTCCCAAAGGTTCTTAAATATACCTATCAAAGCTTCTATCAGCAATGACTTTCAAACAGTATGAAAACTTGGATTTTACCAGAAAGTTGCCAAGAAGTAAGAATTATAGTTTTTAAAGAGAAAATTACTTTGGGCTGGCCAGATGTGCTGCCAAGCCTGCAATCTGAGTGCCATCTCCAGGATACCATGGTGGGAGAGCAATTCTAGCAAACTATCTTCTGACCTCCACAATGGAGCTTACTCCAACACTTAAAAAAGGAGACAATTACTCTTAAAGAACTTTTCATTAAAGATAAATGAAAATAAAACTATTTGAATTTTATTTTTATTTTCAAATGTATTCATTAGATGTGATTAAAAATGTTCAAGTACTGATAATAAATAAAATGTGTACTTATTTACGCTCTTAGGTTAAAAACTATGTTTTAAGATTTTCATTTGATTCTATATAATATCATGTGTGCTTATGGTAAAAATTCATACTTTTAAAAGCACTCCATTCTAACTCTATGCTTCGGTTCTCAACTAGCACATATCTCCTACACATCAGATATTTACAGTATGATTCATTACAGCAGGAAAATTACAGTTATGAAGTAGCAATGAAATAATTTTATGGTTGAGGGTGTGTGTCTCTGTCTATGTGTGTCTGTGTATCTTTCACACCCTTTGGACTGTGAAAGTTGAGAACCACTGCTCTAGATGAACAAGCTCTAAATAGCAGTGCTGGGGACCTTCTGAGTACTTTTCTCAGACCCATAATTTATGCTACACTATATTTCGGTATAGGAATGTTTCCACTTTGTGAATAACGTCTACTATCAAAGTCTCAGCCCTAATCTTCACTGTCCTATGGTACACCCACTCCATCAAAGAGCTTTTCGGTGGACCTGCCAGATGTGGCCTGGTCCTTCACTGGCACAACAGCAAAGAACTGAAACTTTTGTTATTGAGTCTCCTTCATACACATCACAAAGAAGATATACCCTCTAGTCTGGGTCCTAGAACAGGTGAAGCAGAACCAGAACAACCAAACCACAGATCTGCAGCCTAAAGCAGAGCCAGCAGGCCAATTTAATTGTAGTTCATTATGTAGAAGTGTGGTAGCAACAGCTATGTGATGCAATCATGCTAAAGGATAATCCATCCTCACTTACACACTCTGGGTCAGAAATCTCCAAAGTTTACTTTCCATGGATTCCCTACTGGTAGTCAACACTGTTCTGAAAACATTAAACACCAAATTCTAGAAATAAAAATGCCCAACTTCACTACAGCATTATAATCATCCTACTCTAACATCATTTACCATTGTTAATTTGTTACTTTAATTTATAAGTTAAACTTTGTCACTTGTATGTACAGTGGCCTCATTATCTGTAGGTTCTGCACCCATGGACTCAACCAATCACACACCAAAATACTTTTTAAATTGTACCTCCACTGGACATACAGACTCCCATCATTATTCCCTAAACAATACAAGTGTAAAAACTGCACAACATTTACATTAAGATGTGAATCCTTTACACTTTACCAGTGATTAAAACATAATTGAAAAGCATGTGATGTGTATAAGGTACAGGAGACAATCATTTCATTATTTTTCAAGTGTTCTTGTCCCAACAGAAGAAAACAATGTGACATTAGGAATCCACACAATCTAGTTTTAAGTGCAGGTCACTGCTAGACATTGCCTTGTGTGAGATGAATGGCACACTCACTGTGGCCACTCAAGCTCAGCAGTGGGCCTGCCAATCCAGGCTTACCACCTACACAGCAACAGACGCCCGGGCTACATTACTTGTTGAGTTTTGCTTTTTTTTTTTTTTCCTTTTAAATAATTATCTGGTCATTCTGTACTCATAAAAGCTACTCTTCATTTTCCTTAATTTTCTCATCAGTTTCTACAGGTGTAGGTTTGAGAGGAAAATGTACACCTGTAAAGATTAAGCACTATTAACTGCATACCTATTTCAGCCAACAGAACTTCAGCAGTATGTCTGTGAGCTGTGCCCTGATAAACAAGGCCAATGCCAACCACCGCAGCCACTTGGACATTGTGAGGCACATCAAGCTCCGTGGACGTCGGGGGTAAGAGAGCAGGAACGTGAATGCTAAGAAGCCGGGTAACGGACATGTCCATTGTGCCAAGTTTTGCAGCAGAAACACCAAGTAGCAATCCAATGCTTGTCATTTCATGGCCCTACAAAGGCAACAAAATAAAACTCAGACACTACCAGAACAAATATGGTTTTCTTGAAATAGTGTGAGTGTGAGTGTGTGTTTGTGTCTCTGTGTATGTCTATGTCTGTGTGTGTGTATGCAAGTAATATTTTCAGAAGCCAGAGATTAACCTTGGATGTTGTTCCTTGGAAACTGTCCATCTTAGTTTTTGAAGCCTAGTCTCTCACTGGAACCTGAGATTCACATTCAGGTAGGATGGCTGCCAGTAAGACCCCAACATCCTTTTTCCTTCACCTTCTCAGCACCAGAATTACAAGCATGCTCCGTCACAGCTGGCTTTTTTTAGGTGAGTGCTGGGAACCAAACTCAAGTCTTCATGTCTGCACTCAAGCACTTTATGAACTGAGCTATCTCCCCAGCCCCATAGGTAGTTTTAGATAAAATAATGCCAGCCTCTTTCAATAAGAATCTTTACATGACAGGCACTGAGAGTATAGTGGAAAACTAACACATGTGGTCCCAGCTCTTACAGTGTTCTAATGGGGGAAAATATGCTAAATTAAAAACATAAAAACCCACAATTAAAAGTTGTTTACAAATACAGAGTATATGAGACTATTTAAAGGAGACTAATAATTTTTTTTATTAGGAAGCTCTAAAGAACCTGAACACATCAGCCAGAAGAGAGTATATGAGACTATTTAAAGGAGACTAATAATTTTTTTTATTAGGAAGCTCTAAAGAACCTGAACACATCAGCCAGAAAAGTGGTAGGAAGTGGGACACCCAAAGGAAGAGCAGTGGCATGGCTGCAGACGGCCCAAAGCAGACAGCACAATGGAGGGTGAGTGAATGGTTCCGAGCAAGGGTCACACATCATTAACACTTTAGAAGGACTAAGTTTCCTGCTGAGATGAACACAGTTAGAGGTACAGCAATCAAACAGTGCAAGGAGACAAGTAAGAGGTGGTGCAGTGAGTATGTGTGACACCATGCCAGACATATGGATGACAGGTTCTCACCTTAGTTAAGTAGTCATGGATATTGAGAGTAGCCAGCTTGGTAAGGTGCCCGTTCAGACCCAGGGCCATGAGAAAGCCAGCATACTCATTGGCTAACTCGGCATGCTTTGGCTTGTTGTAAACAATCCAAGCTGAGTCTATCTGGGAGGCAGGGGCTATCTTCAATCCAGCAGCCACACCATTATGGAAGCTGGCCCAGCTTGTCATATTGGGAGGCACATCGATGTTCCCACTATTGAGATCTACAGTTGTGTTTCTTGGAGGGGCTCGCCCTAGGCAAACAAAGAAGTAAATTAAGAGAATTTACAAAATTAAAACCCAGGCCTTTGAAGTAAGGTTGCCTTTACTGCATTCAAAACCCCTATTGGAGAGATGGCTCAACAGTTAAGAGCATTTGCTTCTCTTGCAGAGGACCTAGGTTACGTTCCCAGCACCCATGTGGCAGCTCAAAACCCTCTGTAACTCTGTTCCCTGGGATCCAATGCCTCTTCTGATCTCTTTGGATCCCATCCCACGCATGCATGGTTCACATACACTCAGGTATATATATATATATATATATATATATATATATATATATGTGTGTGTGTGTGTGTGTGTGTGTGTGTGTGTGTGTGTGTGTGTGTGTATGTATATACACACACATATACGCATAAAATAAATATTTTAAACATGCACACGCATGCATACATACATACATACATACATACATACATCGCCTGGGCATGGTGGCACATGCCTGTAAACCCAGAACCCCAGAGGCAAAGGCAGGTAGATCTCTGTGAACTGGAACCCAATCTGGTCTATATAAAGTTCCAGACCATTCAGGGTTTAGAGTTAGTTACAAAGCTGTCTTCAAAGCAACAAACTGTATAGTTTAAAATACCGCAGGGTCTATTTTACTAACACGCAATACAATAACTGACACCAATTTAACTTCCAACCCCCTAGTCAGGGCTCTCGCTGCTCTGCATATTTGCAACTGCAGGAAGGCAGAATGAAACTAAAGGTAGATCAGTGTCACAGTTTAACCCCACGAATAACAAATTCCAACAGGTGACTGAGGACACTGGTGTTCATGTCAAACATTCACTCCTATATTGTTGTCTAGATATTAAAGCAAAGCAAATTTTAAGAGACAAAGACCTCCAGAAATCTGTCCTATCTCTATTTCATATGCCTATGCCTCAGCACATGGATATCTATAAGTAGCTAACATATGTGAGATACTAAAAGTGCCAAATGTGGAGCTGGAGAGATGGGTGCACTGTTAGGACCACTTCCTGTGCTCTAAGAAGACCCAGAGTTTGGTTCCCAGCATCCACATCAGGTGACACAACTACCTGCAACTACAGCCCCAGGGGATCAACCACTGTTCTTTCACCCCATAGGCAACCATGTGCGCGCGCGCACGCACGCACACACACACACACACACACACACACACACACACACACACACACACCAGTTTATTTAAAATGCTAAATTCAACTGAGTGTGGTGCCACATGCTTATAATCCTGGCATTTAAGAGGCCAAGGCAGGAGAATAGAAATTTTTAGGTCAGTCTGAGCTACATAGAAAGACACTGTGTCAAAACAGAAAGTGTCTGTGTACAGAGAAGTTACCTAGCAAACTAGAAAGGAACTTTCTCTACTGTACTGGCCCACAAGTGATATAAATTAAATGTTTATAAGTTCAGTATGAATCTTTCTACTTCCTTTGGGTTTTGGTACATATTGTATACACAGACATGACTAAATCTTTATATTATGAATGGCTTATGTTATCTCAATTCATCAACAGACATTTATAAGACTGATGTGATATCCACTGTGCCAAGATGGCAATGTGATGAATATTTAAAATAAATACTGATTATTATACAAAGCTACCAAAATCCTTAGACTTTGAAAATACCATTTAAAGATATCTAAAACATCACTGAAAACAAATTCTGAGTAGAGATGAATGATTTGTAGCATGTATATACACAGAAGAATGAGTGTCTGAAGAGAATCTAAATATTGTACATATTAGACTTTAAGATTATTTAAAGTCAGGCAGTGATGGCGCACACCTTTAATTCTAGCACTCGGGAGGCAGAGGCAGGCGGATCTCTGTGAGTTCAAGGCCAGCCTGGTCTATAGAGTGAGTTCCAGGAAAGGAGCAAAGCTACATAGAGAAACCCTGTCTCGAAAAACAACAACAACAAAAAGATTATTTAAAATTCAAGCCTCACATTAAAACAAAACAAAACAGGATCTTATTATGTAACCCCAAGATGGTCTGGAACTCTACCTCCCAAGTGCTGGGATTAAAGGCTTGTGCCACCTTACCCTGTCCTAAATTGTTTTACCTTTATCAACAATAATTCTCTGAACGTTTTCTATCGTGAAATAATCACAATAAAATGCAAAATTAGAACTAAGATATACTCTACCTACCTTTTGGTTCCCAGCTGGTGGTGCCGTTCTAGAGGACTGTGGTATCTGGGGGGTGTGACTGCCACTGAAGGAACTGAGCCACTGAAGGCTGCACTCAAGGCTTATAGCCCCTCCTGTGTGTTTCTTGATTGTTCCTGCCCTCATGCTTCCCCTGCAACAATGGACTGGACCCCCATAAACATGAGCCAAAGGACCCTTCCTCGAAGTGGCTTAACACAAGTGGTTCTGGGCTTTAACAGTCACTACAGCGCTCTTAATGCGTCAAATCAATGAGAGCACAGAAGCACTGCTTCAGTTTTAACCAAACTAATTCAAAAGAGCCCCACTTCCAGCCTTCCCTGGCACTCACACTGGCCACAACAGCGTGTGGAACTGGCCAGCACTGAAAACCACCAGTGGACACTCCCACACCTGCAGGGAGCAGCTGGGAGAGGCCTCTTTGTATCGTAGCCAGTGAGAGACCACAGGAGTCAGCCATGTTGTCACTCAAGCCTGCCTTGTTAGCATCTCTGCACCACAGCCTGTAATGAGCGACATGAACTAGGAAGCTGCTCTTGGTAAAGCTCTCAGGTTTGATGTGGGAATTCTTGCCCTATGTTAGGCACCAATATAGACTGAAGTTTCTCTGTCCTGCCTGGTCCCAACCATGCAGCAGCTGTTTTTATAAAACAATCACTCAGAGGCTTATATTAATTACAAACTATTTGACCTATGGCTCAGGCTTACTACTAGCTAGCTCTTTCATCTTAAATCAATCCCTATCTATTAATCTGTGTACTTTTATGTGGCTGTGGCATCACAGGTCTGCTGGCATGTTGCTCCTTGGGCATCAGGCTGGAGGGTGCCCTAAATCCACCCTTCTTCATCTCCATCTTCAGTTTAAATGTACCGCCTAACCTTATTCTGCCTCACCACTGGCCAAACAGCTTTATTATCCACCAATGAGAGCAACACATATTTACAGTGTACAGAAAGACATCCAACAGCAGAATTAGTCCTTTGTCAATGAGCCTAGAGTTTAACATACCCGTCAAATTCAATTTAGGAATAGGCAAGGGCTCTGTTGGAACAGGATGATAAGAAAACAAGGTGAACATTCCTCGTCCCACTGGAAGGGCCATAGTTCGCTGACACAACTGGAGCAGTCTATAATAAAAACACAAAACAACACACAGACTGTAACAGAGTTCACAGCTGGAATCTAACAGGAGGTAATTACTGCAGAGGAACTAATACACACAATCAAGTCCTCACAAACCCCCTCCCACTCCCCCAAGATGGGAGGATCACCACTTCCCCTCACAACTCTTAACCTCATCGGGATGCTGAAGCAGACACACCTTGCCTTTGCTCTGAATAAGACCCAGTTCTCCTGGGTACCCCGACTGATGCTAGCCTGGTCTAAAGATGGCTCCTCTTGGTGTTACTCTCAGTTGAGCTGCATCAGTACACACAGATCCTACTCTCACTCCTGTTGTGTGATAGTTTGTCTGTGTTCTGACAAATAAAGCTAGCCTGGAGATCAAAGGGCAGAGTTAGCCACTAGTTAACCATAGAGGCCAGGCAGTGGTGACACACACCTTTAATCCCAGCACTTGGGAGGAGGAAGCAGGAAGATCAGGAGTTCAAGACCACCCTGGGCTACTCAAGATTGAACCAGTCTAAGAGAGAAACAGATCTAAAAGAGAAATGGTGGTGGTGCACAGCTTTGATCCCAGCACATGGGAGGCTCATGCCTTTAATCTCAGCACTAGGAAGATGAGACAGGAATATAAGGCATGTGGAGACAGGATCCTCCCCGCATCCCCACTCAGTCTGAGGATTTGTAGAGACAGGATGCCCTATTGGGTCTGAGATTTCCTAAAAGTAAGAAGTCTCTGGTGCCTGGCTGCTCTGTTTCTCTGATCTTTCAGCTTTCACCCTGGATATCTGACCCTGGGTTTTTAATTGTTAAAACCAATCAGGATTGCATAGCACACTCCTTGTACCCATACTGCCTCGAAAATGCCACTACTTCCATGTTTTATACACAAAGAAAGGAAGTAAATAGTCACCAGATCAAAACACCAATATGCTCAAAGTTAAAATGGCTTCTGTTGGTCACACTGAAAAACTAACACCTCACTCTTGTTTCTGCACTGAATTCCCTCTAGACAGGCCCCTAGGACAAAAACTAACAGAAAATTTGAAAATAGGCATTTCTACTTAAGAAAAGCTTTTAAATATTGCATTTGAGACTAAAGAAAGGACCTGCAGAGACTAACACAGAAGTGACACTCTCCAGACAAAAATATTCATCAAGGTGATTGCTCCCTAATTACATAAATGCACTGCTTCTCTAGCTCATTAAAGAGGATTCTAACATTCTAATGTTCTGACATTCCTTGGGACTATAGCAGTACTATAACTGGGGATACAGGAAATTCAAATCCATGAAGCTGGATCCTACAAAAAGTTTAAGTGAAAGCTTTATACATAATCAATTCCATTTGCAAAAGTCATAAAATTAAAGCAACAGCACTAATGCTGTAGCCCCTGATTGCATGAGGCCACTAACAGGATGCTTCATGATCCCATTAAGCACTAAGAAAAGGTCTCCAATTAGACTAACATCGACTGACCAAAAGATACATTCTGATTTCAGATATATTAAAACAAGTGGTTTTCAGCCTGTGGATTATAACCTCTTTCACAGAATTCACCTCAGACTATCTGCATATCAAATATTTATATTACAATTCATAACAGTAGCAAAATTAGTTATGAAATAACAACGAAAATAACTTTATGACTGGGAGTCACCACAACATGAAGAACTGTATTAAAGGGTCACAGCATTAGAAAGTTGAGAACCACTACACTAAAAGATTAAAGAGAAAAAAGACACTGCTAACAATGGCTGACTACAGTGAGCTTTACTATGCACTATGAAATATTTCAAATGTTATGTAAAAGAATTGACTGTAAAAGAACAACTGATGAGGTGTAACTGTTACAATCATGTCTATTACAGCTAAAGCAACTCATAAAATAACAGATTAAGTAATTTAGCCAAGTTCATCCAGGAATGATGTTAAGCCTTACTAGATGAGCCCCTGCTCCTAACTATGTGTTCTACTCTCAATTTCAAGTAATAACCTATTACAGGCTGAGAGACCAGCTTCTGGGCTGCTGACAGGGCTTCAAGAGAAAGCCGCAGTGTAGCAAAACTTAGGACTTTTATCTGAGGGCTTTTTTTAGGAAGTGAATGAGTTCACACGCATTCTGATGGTTACTTTCTTTATTCTCTCATGTTGGCTCTCTGTATCCCTTTGTCCTTTCAGCTAGCTATCCATACCCAACAGAATACTACAGGCAATACAGAAGTTACATTTGATGGCCACATTTCATTTGATAAGAAACAGTCATCCAACAACTCACCTGTAATAAATCTCAACTTGCTAACTGGTGGGGCTGTTATTTGCAGCTGCAAAGAACCAGTCATTTCATTATTAAACTAAAGAGATAATATTATAAAGGATTTTAAAAGAGTTATGAAACTAAACTACTGAGAAGTCTAAGAAGAATAAAGAAATCATGGATTATATCCTACATATTTTAAACTAGCATTTTGTGATTAATAATAGTAAAAATGTTGGGTTCTCTCAGACTTGGATTGTTTACAGGGAGAGCTGTGTCTTCAAGGAGAGTGTAGGCTGCTGCAGCTGGGAGACATATCATCCCATCACACACACACACACACACACACACACACACACACACACACACACACACGCGCATGCATACAAGCTGCAGGGCAAGGGCAGGGGCATAGCTAAGCTTACTCTGCACTCTCCAAGGCAAGTGACACTAAAAGCATTTTAAATCTTAAAATGTATTTTTCTATCCTTCATTTAACTTTAGACCATAAAAAAGAAAACTTGGGCTGGAGAGATGGCTCAGAGGTTAAGAGTACTAGCTGTTCTTCTAGAGGTCATGAATTCAATTCCCAGCAACCACATGGTGGCTCACAATCATCTGTAATGAGATCTGGTGCCCTCTTCTGTCCTGCAGGCATACATGCAGGCAGAACATTGTATACATAATCAATAAATAAATCTTTAAAAAAAAATAAAAAGAAAACTTGTAACTTGGGGCTATGAAGTACTGAGGTTAGGAATTTGTGCAGAGAGTTAATTACTGTCCTGTGTAATCAGCCAGACCTAGCAAGAGAAACTGGCATAGCAATTAGGTTGCTTTGCATCTTTAACCTTAGTTCAACAAATCAACAACTGAGTATATGTCCTTGTGAGCTGGATTGCTTTTCCTGGGAATAGTTTATTTTAAAAACCATTAGCAAGGAACCTGGTATAATCTAAAGTTACTTTGAAGATTCAATACAGTTCTCCTGAAAGCTAGGAAATATAACTATTTTCCTATGTCAACCTGAGCTGTGATTAAAAAACAGGTCCTAAGTATCTCACAGTCCTCATGGAACAATAGGCCTAGTTATCAAACATATCATTGTATTATTTCTATTCACCAAAATTATACAGCTTAAGGAGAGATCATCTTCCTGACAATGTACAGGTATAAATGTGCCCAAGATAGAGCCGGGCGGTGGTGGCAGACACCTGTAATCCCTTAGGAGGGATTATAATCTGTCTTGGGAGGCAGAGCCAGGAGGATCTTTGTGAGTTCGAGGCGAGGCCAGCCTGGTCTACAGAGTGAGATCCAGGAAAGGCACCAAAACTACACAGAGAAACCCTGTCTCGAAAAACCAAAAAAAAAAAAAAAAAAAAAATGTGCCCAAGAGATAGAATATACTCATGAGAGAAACACACTACAATACAGGCAGTGGGGGATTTCTCAAAACCACTTAGAGAAAAATTGCAATAGCACATGTGAAAATTACAGACAGAAGCAAACAATATTCCAGAGTCCGTAGCCCCTTGGCCACACCTAATGAGGTTTCCCATGAGAGAATTATTCTTCTAGTGGGCGGACACCTTGAATATTAATTGCCATCTGCTGTTCTATGCCACGGCTCTTGCAATAACCTGAGTATATGTGGTGAGGAAACAGTGAGAGAGAAATTAGGGTTTTCAGTGGACTGTAGCTAAGCATGAGTGGTGACTGTTCTTGAAACAGTGTAAGAAAAAGAATCTGAAAAAAAATAAAAGAAAAAAAAAAAGAAAAAGAATCTAGGCTGGTTCACATACCTATTTTCCAGCTACTCAAATCAGGAGCCCCAATGCAAGCCCAACCTGCACTAGAGAAATCAAGCTAAGTAACTGAGTTAGGTTTGATGTCAGGAGGGGTGGGAATGAAGGAAGGGGAGGAGGGTAGAGAGTCAGTCGCCTCACACTCCTGTCCCACAGACAAAGCCACTCCACCACCCCGCCTCATACTTCCCAAAACTAAACTCCTAAGTTGTTTCTGTTACATATTTTTTTACAACAACAAAAAAGAATCTAATACAACTGGTGTGAATTTAAACCACACTAAAAATTAGCAAACAAGTACCTCAAAATCACCTCCTGAATTTAAGACACACAGGAATGAGTCCAATGTATATTTCACTTACAAATTCTTAGATTTGCCTTCTCTGAAGTACACTGTTCTATTTCAAGAAGAGGAAGAGTATAATTATATCTTCAAAAGGCAAAAATATTTTTAAAACGTGTATGGTTTTACTGAGGTTGGCTATAAAATTAAAATAAAAGGTAGATTTTTAACTTTAAGTAAGTTGCTTGTTTTAGCTTTAGCTTTTAATTCTCTTAAACGCAAGGACAACAAAAGTGTTAAGTAAGTTTTATAGTTTCATTTCTATGGCTATGATAAACTACCCTGACCAAAAGCAATCTTTGACAGGAAAGAATTTATTTGGCTTACAAGGCCAGGTTACAGTTCATTTAGAAGGGAAGTCACAGTGCAGGATTCTAAGACAGGTGTCCACATCATAGCCACAGGCAAGAGCAGGCGAAAGAATGCACCCATGCTGCTTAGTGGTCTGCCTCTTGTTCAGCTGGCTTTCTTCATTCTTAGACAGTCCAGCCCATGAAATGGTGCTGCCCAGTCAAGGTTGGTCTTCCTAGCTCAATCAACAAGCAAGACAGTCTCCACATACCAACCTGATTTAAGTAATTCCTCAACTTAAATTCTCTTACCAGGTAATTCTAGATTATAACAAGCTAACATTTAAAACTGAACACCAAGCTGGCAAGATGGCTTAGTGAGAAAAGGCACTTGCCACTGAGCCGAACAGTCTGAGCTGGATTCTCCTGAAGCCTAGTGGAAAAAAAGAACCAATTCCTCTGACCTCTCTACACATGCACACACGCACGCACGCACACAAAATAAATGTTTAAAAAAGAAAAGTTATAATATTAAAGGCAAACAAACTAGTCTCAAATGTAACAAACTGGACGGCAGATGAACCATTTTACCTGTTTTCTTTTTCTTCAATGAACTCGTGGTCACTGAGTTCCGGGTACTGCACCACATTGACACGGACAGGCTGAGCACTCTGAAGCAGCCTTCGCACATCCTGCACCCGCAGATCTTCACTCCATATCAATGACATAACCTCATGATTCAAGTCATTCATGCCATCATCTTCCTCCTCAGCCTCGGTTCCTGAAGACACATCTGAGGAGAGCACCTGTGTGACAGACGTTATTGGAGTGACTTCAAAGGCAGCTGCGTGCCTAGACCGAGAGGGCAAACAGGCTAAGGTAAGTGTAACTGGTAGGCTTCTTGAAGTCACCCAACACTGTCATACAAGCTGAGCTCATCTGCACTGGGAGATCATCTCGTCACCCAAACCGGCCCCACCTACTCGCCTCGTCATCCCTCTGGCCACCTAGGTGTCTAGTTCCTACAAATCTTTTCAAGTACTGCACTGCCTACTTGGGAGTCATTCTCTACTAAACCCAAGACAGGCGTTTATATTTAGAGCTGTTCATGATCAGGGAGTAGAACCTACTAAAACAATCCATTCGCTTTTATTTATTTATTTATTTTAAAGAAAGTGAGTTATTCCGAATAGAAGATGAGGCAACTATTACTGCAGGACTAATGCCTACTTCAGTAGTAACAAAGCAGAGGACTAAAGCCTGGAAGGACACACACATCCAAGGCTGACTGAAGGTGCACAGTACTTGGACTGTGATGGTTTTCACTTTCCACGTTCTACACACATTTTACAAAGGAAGCAGACTAACCCCTCGACTGCCAGCCAACCCTGATGACCTCAAATGTGCTCTCACACAGGGCTTCCCAGCCCCAGTGCTTCAGTCTGACTACAACACCATGGGCACTGCATGGACTCTCCATGTCCTCTCAAGTAGAGTTCTACACTCCAATAAAAGATTAAATCCAAATTAAAATGCTAAAGTTTTCTTATCCTGACATTTAGTGTGGAGGCAATAATGTTAGCCTGGAAAAAATGGTATATATGACCAGATAAAAACTGATATTGATTCTTATGTAATAACTAATCAAAAACTATAACCATGCACCACATAGCACTTCCACCAAGAGCCCACACACAATGGTGCTAGTGACCCAGCTACAAACACTATCATGCTTGCGTATCAGAATTGCCTACAGAGACATTTCTCAGAACGTATGCAATTGTTAGGCAATATATGACTGTATGTATATTCTAATGGATAACTTACCTAGAGAACACAAACCCAAAGAGCAGAACCAAGTTGAAATTTAGCCTCAAATAACTGAAGAAACTAAATTTAGATAAACTTGCCTAGGCTGCCATTTAAATAATTTATAGATTAATATTTATAGTGTTTATGTGCTGAATTGCTCCCAGGAGCAGAAAAAAATCTAATTGCCAAAGATCTTTGTGTGTGGGTATGTGGGTGTGGGGCTATTGTGTTTTGGAACAGGGTCTCCCAGGGAAACTGATTCTAGCTCAAGTCCAAGGCAGGCAACTGTTGGGTTAAGAGACCTACTATAATTCTCCCACAGTTACACCATACTGATTATGATGTGGTGATTCAAAGGCTAATGGAACAAGCCTGATTCCCACTGTTTGCTCAAGCATGTCACAGGTCTCTATGAGTCCTATGCCCGTCAGCCTGACCTACAGACAGATCCTGTCTCAAAAAAAAATTTTTTTTCCTCATTTCTAGGTTTCTTAGAACCCATTCTGAAACAGATGTAAAGATAATGAAGGAGAGACTTTAAGGCACCTAAAAGACTAACCCTAGTGGAGAAAGCATTCTTTCTCAGGCTTCAGTGATACTGTCATACAGGGATTATGTAAATACATTTATACCCATTTAAAAGGCTAACTTCACTGGGCAGTGGTGGCGCACACCTGTAATCCCAGCACTTGGGAGGCAGAGGCAGGTGGATCTCTGTGAGTTCGAGGCCAGCCTGGTCTACAGAGCTAGTACAGGACAGGCTCCAAAGCTACAGAGAAACCCTGTCTCGAAAAACCAAAAAAATAAAAAATAAAAAATAAAAGGCTAACTTCAAGAAATCCAATCTCTCAAAAAGTATGAACAATGCCGGGTTGGTGGTGGCACACGCCTTTAATCCCAGCACTTGGGAGGCAGAGGCAGGCGGATTTTTGTGAGTTCCAGGCCAGCCTGGTCTACCGAGCGAGATCCAGGAAAGGTGCAAAGCTACACAGAGAAACCCTGTCTCGAAAAACAAACAAACAAACAAAAGTAGGAAGAAGAACACAGTTGTTACTATAGCCAGCCAAATGGATGGTACACAGGCTCTTGGTTTTCCTGTGTAGTAATCAGCTGCTTCTATGGGTACAAGCAGCTGAACAGATGTAGTTGGTGGCTTGCTGACTCCATACCTGTCCTGATTCTGAGCAAAGAAAGGTCCAGGCAACACAGGGCATTCACTAAGTCCACAGTACCCATGCTTGATTATAAACTTTATCTGACTTATAACATAAAAGACAAAATGATATGCAGAGTTACCAAAATGTAAAGATGCAAAGGGAAATGAAGACAGTTTCCACTTGGACTTTATCTGAGGCTAAAGCTGAACTTCCTACATTGATACTCACAGATTTGCCTCTGGGTAGATTTCCTTCACAAGCCTGCTTGGAAAGATCCTGACGTCCAATCAAGAGGCAGACAGCTTCTGACCAGTCTGAATCAGGCTGCTCCCGACAGTGATATATTGCATCCCTGATGGGAAGAGCAATTCCAAAAGGAAGAGTCTCCAGATCTCTTAAAGTGAATCCTTGGAGTGAAACAAGGGGTGAGACGCTTTTCAGTTAGATCTGCCACTTCCCTAGTCATCCATCTAATCGGTCAACAAACTCTAAAGTCAACCTACACTAACAGCTGCCAAGTCCAGGAGACAGCAGTGATTCTCACCATAACTAACGGAGCTGTAACCTGGTACCATAACTTTGGGAGTTGGCATGAAAAGATACATCCACTCCTCTGGTCCATCACAGCCATAAAGAACAATGCGCACATGTGCACCAAGATATAAGAATAGAAATATCAAGGAGGAACTTTGTTTCATTATGGGGGTTAGAAAGGGAGTGGGTGGGGGGGCTGTGGTGGCGCATGCCTTTAATCCCAGCACTTGGGAGACAGAGCCAGGCAGATCTCTGTAGATTCGAGGCCAGCCTGGTCTACAGAGCGAGATCCATGACAGGCACCAAAACTACACAGAGAACCCTGTCACGAGAAAAAAAAAAAAAAAAAAAAAAAAAAAGGGAGTGGGGCAAGTCCCATTGTCTGTCTTCAATAAATGACTTACAGCTATATCAGTCAGCTCAGGTGAATGTGGTACTTGTACATACTCATCCCTACGCAAAGTATAAAGGTGACTAATAAAGGAAAGCAAGGCAAAGGTCACACACAGGGAGGTAAGTGGCAGCAGACACTAGCTGCACTGGTCACACTGTGTGAAAGGTAGGTGACCCGAGCAGGAGCCAAATTCATGTTAGCACTATCCTCTATATACACACTTCACACACTCTTTCGTATGTTCAATACATTTTATATTTAAAGTACTTGTAATGCTCAGACCAATTCAAATTTCTATTTCTTTTCTAGAAATGTTCTAAACTTCACAGTATTTAGGATATAAAAGTTGATTAAAGCAAAAATATTTCCTTATGCAGGAATAACACTTGTATTAAATATGAAGTAATATATAACAGACAGACTTTATCAATTTTTCATTTACTCATCCTATATGTACACTGTGAGGCAACTATTGTTATTTGTCAATAAGTCACACAAAGAACTGTGAAGACCTGCACTGAGCACACACTGGGTGAAATCAAGAAACACCTGTGGCATCACTGAAGTATTTTTAAAGTACTAAATCTATAGAACAGTATCGGTTCTGTCATAGACCCATTCAGTAACTTTACCCCCAAACAGGGAACAGTCTTACTATGCAGCCCTAGTTGGCCTGGAATTCACTATGTAGATCAGGCTGGTCTCAGGCTCAGGGACACCTGCTTGCCTCTGCCTCCTGAGCACTGGGGTTAAATGAATGCACCACCACTCTGGCAGGGGGAACTTTTTGCTTTTTGTTCCTGTGGTTGCTTTTGCCCAGCTATTTTTTTAAAAACAAATAATTTTACTACACTTTTAAACCTAGGAGCAAGGGCATTTGGACCAAAAAACAAAGAATTAATTTTTCTCCCTTCTTGTTAGCTGAGTATTCACTCATCACAGTGCCTAAAATCTCCGCCCTTTACCATCTGAGAGCACTTTCTGAAGTACTTACAATTACCTTAAATGATGCCAGAATGGGCATTTCTGGTATGGAAGTCTCAGAACGGCTTCACATTTAGAGGTACTTGAACTAAAGCTTGCCATTCTGAGATCTATTTACAGAACAACAGCCCCAACTGATCTACAGGGAATGAAAATAAAGATACAGACTTCTAATGCCCTAAGATATAAAAGGCTGGTGTCCCATCTACTCTGCTACAGATAACCAGAGCTCTCTCCTCATTCCTCCCAAGGCCAGTGAAGGCCAGGAAGCAGAACACAGTTCTGCAATGACAACACAGCTCTTACCTACACTGGTCATCCAGACAACCAATCTTTCTGCTAGACTTGAAACTGAAGCAGAATGCCGGAAAGTAAACCTACCAAGAATAAAACAAAAAAACATTAAACACAAACACTTAACATTGCTTCCAATTTGAAATATAAAAGTACAAACTGAAACAAATTACCTGTTTTCTTCTTGTTCTGCTTGTGGCTTTTGGGGAGCTAAAAGGCAACAAATGGAAATTTAATTTTGATAGACATCCTGGTAAACAACATGAAAAAGGTATTTGCAAGTAAAAATTTATTAACCAAAAACTCCTTAAAAATAATAAAGCAATAATACTGTGACAAGCTGCAACAGACAGTCATTTCCTTTAGACTAACATGGTCCTATACAGTCACACTGAGAATAGAAGCCAGGTCTGTCAGATTTTAAGTAACCTGACACCTGAAATTCAGTTGTGGTTGTAGACTTAATAGTAATATAAAGAGGTTAAGATGTGTCTCTAAGACAAGCACTTACAAACATTTCAACATTCTGTTTGGAGGAGCCAAACATTGTAACAACTTACTTAAGGTTACTTTGGATAAATACTGGGAGGCTTCATCAGAAACACAACTCTCATCACCAAGGATGTAGAGTGCAACACTCTGCAGAGCAAAAAAAGGAATCTGTTACTTGTTAGTTTGTTTTTTACTTTTAATTTTCAGTTGTTTTGGTTATTTTTGTTAATGAAACAGGGTCTTGCGTATCCCAGAGTGGCCTCAAACTCCCCATGAATCTGAGGCTGGCCTTGAACTACCGAGCCTCCTGCCTTCAACTCCCTAGCACTGGGATTACAAGGACTGTGCCCCCACACGAAGATGAACCTGTTCTTATTAAACCACTGAAGTAAAGGAAGGACGGAAAGCATGAAGGGAAAGAAAGCCTCATGCACTGTGGTGTACACTGGGAGTCTGGACAAGTTATAAAACCATGTGACTACTATCACTCTCAATACAGAGGAGCTGCATTGACCTCCAACACCCCTTGTGTTCTGTAAGCAACCCTTCTAAACAAATGTCAGAAATAACTCATCTGCTCTCCTGCCCCTGGCCCATCTGTCCTACATGATGTATATGGGATCACACAGCAAAGTCTTCCCAGTTCTACTTTTACAACATAGCACAGGCATGTGACTCATCATCTTTATGCTACAATAAGTAGTTTGTTCTTCTTTATGGCTGAATATATCCATTCTAGAGATGTGCCAACTCAGTACATCTACTCAAGAATTGATGAACATGGGCTGAAGAGATGGCTCAGTGATTAAGAGCACTGGTTGCTCTTCCAGGGGACCCAGGTTCAATTCCCAGCACCTACATGGTGCCTCTCAACTATTTGTAACTCCAGCCCTAGGGGAGCCAATGTCTTCTTCTGGCCTCCATGGACACTGCATTGCACGTGGTGTATAGTATACTTACAAGCAAAAGACCCACACAAACACAATAAAATTAATGATTTCAAAAAAACCTTTTTAAATTAATGGACATACAGGTTATTATTCCTAATTTGCATCAGTTATAAGAAAACTGATTCATGCCTTCACATGTAGGTCTCTGTGTAGCCACATATTTCATGCCAGATAGTAAACTTGCTTTGAGTTATGATAAATACAAGTTAAAATTTACAAAATTTTGGAGCCTTCTTATATTCCCATACTCAAAGTCAGTTTCAGCTGCTCCATACTCTCATCATGTTTTTAGTTACCCTTACAGGTACCTAGTCATATTCTAACAGTACCTAACAGTAATAGCTATCCAAAAGTATCTCATTTAGCCTTTAACTTGTTTAGAAACATATTTACTCAAAAACAATACCAAGAAAAATTGCGAACTAGTTCAAATGACTTAAGCTCACCCACAGAAAATTATTTCTGTATGGTGTGTGTTTGGTGTGTATGTGCATGCATATTCCTGTTGAGTGCTCATGTGTGAGTATGGACATGTATGAAGGCCAGAAGACAAACTCAGATGTAGGTTCTGTCAGCAACTGAAGTCAGGATCTCATGGCATGAGTAACAACTTGGACAAATCTCAAAAGAGTAATTTTGGAGAGAGGTGCTACAAATGTTCAATATTCTAATTAAAATGGTAATTATATGAAATTATTTATCTGCTGAAATGTATAGAACTGTATTGAGGGAGAGAAACACTGTAATTTTACTATAATTTGGGTGTATACATCAGAGTGCTGTGTGTTCTATATATGACAATTTAAAGAAAAATAAAACTAAGTAAGACAGTCAATACTCCGAATACATACCAAGACCACTAGCCTGCTCCTTTCGCAGACCCCAGGGAGGTAAGGATAGGGTGGCATTCCTTCGCCCTTCAGACAAGAACTCACCCACTGATAAATACTTGGCGGCTCAGAAGTAAAAAATGAGGGATGATGCATAAATCCCACTTGACCTTTAAAATTATATAAATGTTTAGAAAGACACACAAATACATAAGACAAAAAGAAAGATGGTCATAGTACTTGCCCTTTCAAATTATAAGAATATTTTCAATATTATCCAAAATGAATCATATTTTTGTCAAGGTAAATAGTTGATTAGATTATTTCTAAATCTAAATTATTTCTATTTCACTCCATTCTAAATAGAAATTTAGCAATGTCATTTACAAACCATATAAAGAACTAGCCAAGAGTTGACCAGATGGCACAGTAAAAAGCACCTGACACCAGCCTGACAACCTGAGTTCCATCTCTGGGTCCTATATGTAGAAGGAGAGAACTGACTCCACAAAGTTGGCCTCTGAATACCACACATATGTAATGGCACATGCATACCCACATATACATGTATGTACCCCTACACACACAAAATACATTTAAAGTAAATTTTTAATTGTTTTTAAAGAATCTAACTTTTTTTTTTTTTTTTTTTTTTTTTTGCCCAGTTCTACAAAGAAGAAAGAACAAAGGGACACAGAAGATTGAGCTCTGCTCTTTGACCCCATCAGTTCAAGTCTAGACTGCAGCAATGGTGTATATGGTTTACGTTTGTGCTGCCCAACATGGCAACTGCTAGGCCTTTGTTGTTACTAGGTACCTTAAATGTGGCTAGTGCACTGAGGAACTAAACTTTTCCTATAACTAAAGTCAAGTAAATACACAACTATTGGCTACTAATGGACAGCACACACTAGAGGCTGTTTATGCTTTGGAATAAAGTTTTAACTACACACTAAAGAAGTTATGGCTTACGTCAACTCAGAGGTCAAACAGGTCAAATGCTACCAATTCAAATCTGCTTGGCTGAAAAGACATCTATCCTCTGCTCTTCCTCGAGAGACACAACAAAATGCCTAGCCACTATTCAGAAGACTCACCTTGATCAATTGTACACACTTGTCCAGTAGTTTTGACAAGAGTTGGGTAATCTCTGTAGTAATGATCCATGTAAGGCCCTAATTTTAAGTCCCTAGAACAGTAAGAGCATACACAAGGGTGTTATAGCAGCCCCCTTCAGTTAACTTTTCATTTAAAAAGCATGTTTATGAGAAAGTTTTTAAATCTAGACTATTTTCTTGTGCATCTGGTGTCAGGCACCCAACCTTTATCTAGAAAATTTCAGGAAGGTCAAAGTAGAGAAAGAGTATGACCTTGTTCCTCCCTGTGTTCACTGGCTGTGTGATCTTCAGCAAATAATCTCTACAGACCAGTGTTTTCTTCTAGCAAACATATAGCAAGACACATTACCTACGTAACTCTGAGGCTTCTAATATTTTTTGTTTTGCTTTTTTCCCCCTCAGACACAATATTTCCAGCAGTCTTCCAAGCACTAAATTTATAGGCATATGCTACTACTCCTGGCTACTACAAGGTTTGAAGATTAAATAATGTTAAGTGTGGGAAATATGGGGTATGGAGGCACACATCTAGAAACCCAAAAATTTGAAAGGATGAGGCAGGAGCATCACAAGTTTGAAGGCAGCTACAGCTACAGGGACAGGTGCTATGGATCTCAGAAAGCCATCATCAGGGTTTGAAAATCAAATTACAAAATGGCATTTGTGATGGTAATGACCTGTCATTAGGTAAACGGATCATCAAATAAACATGCCACATTTCAGTAAAGTATTTCAGAATCCTCAAGAGTTACAGAAGTCAGAGAATGTGCTATTATCTTAGTCAAGAGGCTGAAATACCAACTTTAACTGAGACAGGTAGACTGGAGTTGTTCTAACGAGGTTCCTCTGACAGAGCATAGAAAGCAAGTCCGCTGAGGACCTCTTACAGTGTCCTAAGAACACCTACCTTGCTAACTGAACAAGCAGGTCAACAAGAGAACAAATCCCTTCTCCCATTAGAGTATTCAGCTTGAGCTCTTCATAGACCAGGTGAAGAACAAAGAAAATTGCAGGGATGTGAGGAAAGAGAAGAGTAGAAGAATCCAGACTGAGATTCTGAGAAAAATCATCTTCTTTCCCCTTTGAGGTTTCCAAAGAACTCAAACATAAAGATTTGTTCAGAAGATGAGACTCGACATTGTGATGGTAGTCTGAATTCAGTAAGTACTCCCAGTCCTAAGGAAATAAAAAGGACAGCAATTATTTACATAATGTTTCTTGGAAATGTCATTTAAAAGTAACTGCAAGGGCTGCAAAGGATCAGCAGCTAAGAGTACATACTACTTTTGCAAAGGGCCTGACTGAGTTTGGTTCCCAGCACCCACATCAGGTGCTTCACAACCACTTGTAACTACAGCTACCGGGATCTGATATCTCTCCATATGGACTCCATGGGCATCTTCACTAAAAAACAAGAAAACCAAAAAACCTGTAAACACCTAATATACCCATCAGCAGAAGGAGGGCAAAGCAAACTACAATATAGTCACACCACTCCATAATAAAAAGAACACACAACTGATATTTATACCACCTTGGATGATCTTCAATACATTAGGCTGAATGAAAGAAACCTTATGTATACTAGAATACAGACTGTTCTATTTCATTTATATCAAATTCTACAATAAACACAACTAACATATGGTCAAAGAATTCAAGTCAGTGCTTAAGATAAGGGAGAAAGGATCAATTACAAAGACACAAAGAGACAATCCAGAAATGTTCTGTGCTCTGGACCACTTTAGAATATACCATGGAATCTGCGATATTTAAGCGTAAACCAGAGAAATGCTACATAAAAGGGTAAATACTGCTGCAGAGTGATGGCACACACCTTTAATCCCAGCACTCGGGAGACAAAGGCAGGAGGATCTCTGAGTTCAAGGCTACCCTGGTCTTCAGAGTGAGTTCCAGAACAGCCAGGAATACAAAGAGAACCCCTGTCTTGAAAAAAACAAACAAACAAAAAACCAAAACAAACAAAAAAGGGTAAATGCTGGCAAACAGGTGATCAATTACTAATAAATATCCACAAGTCTACGCTGAAATCATGTAGAAACACGTACATTAATACTAATTTTTACATAATGATTAAAGACAAAGGTAAATAAATGACAGAAAATATAACAGACTCTATCCTTTAAAATAATATACTCAGAAGTAAAATAAAAAAAAAAGATATTGGAAAAACAGACAAATTGATAGGATTATGAGACATGGGACATCTGTACAAGTCTCCACAAATCAGTACCATTAGCAAGAACAACAATGCTTACATCATCAGATCCAGTATCAGAAGGCCTTGCTTTTTTGGGAGCAATGACTGGGGAAAGTGATCCTTCGAAGTCTAACTGGAAAACAACAACAGAGCAGAAGACAAAATCATGACTTTATTACTGTTCACTAACCACCTTAAGGATTCAGGTGTCAGTTGTGCTAATTACAGAAACTCAACAAAGTCACTAACACTCTTTTTTTCACCAGGACATATGGTATAAATCTTAGTCACCATGGAGATAAATCAAGTGTGGAAAGCATTCAGTACAGTGCCTGGGCTTGTAGGTACAGTAATGGTCATCTCTTTTTCTCCCTACTTCTCTGATGATGCAAATGATATCCATACAAAAGAACACCAAGAATCACACAAGGAGTCAGGAGCACTCTCTGCCATGTTATGAAAATGAGAAGAAAAAAAAAAAATAAGTAAATCTGGACAAAGCAAAGAAAATGAGCACTATGGAACCTGCTGGCGACTGAGGACCATTTCATCCCAAGCTTCAGTCTAAAACAGATGACGTAAGTTTAATGCGTCAAAGTAATACAGCCTTGAGAACAGACCTGCAAGCTAGGTGGTACTGTAAACATCGTTTTAGTTATGGAAGAGGCTGTGCCAAGAGAGTTGCTGAGTATAGTTCAGGACCAGCTTGGGCATATACTAAGATTCATCTGGTTCTTTGTTTTAAAGAGATTTTCTTCTCAATTACAGGTACTAGGCAAATGGAAGTCGAGGGACCATATCTTTCTTTACAAAGAGTTGGTGTTAGTCCTTCCGCCACATGAAAATGTGGGGTGAGCCAGTTCACTAACTACTCTATAAGAGAGGTACAAAAAAACTCTTTGTCGACAAGCTCTACTGGTTAGCTGCAGATAAATCAAAACAAAACCCACAAAAAGCCAAAGGATACTTACAACTTTAAAATCCCCTCTCTCTTTTCTCTATGTGATAAAGTGCAGAAAGACAGCAGAAGGGAACAGCTATACTACAAACACTTAGACTGAAAGTCGGCTCTGTTCTCACTGGAAGACTTTCTCAAGTAAACTACAGAGGGCCATTCCTTCCTACACTAAACAGACATAAACTTAGTATTGAGGACATTCACCCGGGAACGGTTCTCTGAGCACCCACTTAAGCCATGCACCACAGGACAGAGTGCTGAATAAAACGAGAACTCTCTCCCTCGCGAGAATTCATATTCCGGTGAAGAAAGGACGGACCGACACACAGGGAAGTAAAACTACACTTGACCAACAGGCAGATAAGGAAGGGAGCAACTGTCCACAGAGCAGCCAGGGAAGCTGGACTGCAGCGACAACTCAACAGCCGCACGCCTTGTCAAAAAGCAGCATGATCTGTAAAGGAACAGCAAGTGCCAAGGGCTGAGGACAGAGAGGTCACGGTGGCTGGCACAGACGACAAAGAGAGCAGAGAGGTCCAAGAGGGTGGGTGACAGGGCACAGTGCAAGTCCATGGCTAATATCCTGAAGAAGACAGAAGTCTCTGGAGGATTCTACGCCAGAGGAGTGACTAACATGATCTGACTTTGCCAGGCTACAGAGGAAACAAAGACAAGAAATGGCTGCAAACAGCTGTCAAAACCTCAAGAGTTACACATTCCTGACTGACCTGTGGAAGCCTGAAAAAAGAAACTCATTCCCACTTGCACAGAAATTAGAAACAACTGATCTAATCTAGCAGAGGGTCACAACATCACAAATAATCAATGTGGTAACAGGGGCAGTTTTAAACAACACTAGCAAGAATGTTGACTGGACACCACTTCTAAATGTTATCTGGCCCCATCTCTTAGAAGATTTATTTCTTGACGGGCAGTGGTGGCACACACCTTTAATCCCAGCACTCAGGAGGCAGAGGCAGGCCGATCTCTGTGAGTTCAAGGCCAGCCTGGTCTACAGAACGAGATCCAGGACAGGTACCAAAGCTACACAGAGAACCCGTCTCAAAAAATAAAACATAAACAAAAACAAAAAAGATTTATTTCTTGAGAAATAACTAGTAATTTATGTAAAAAAACATTGGCAAATTACTCAAAATCAGAAAACTTTTCTAGTCCATCACCTCAACCACTTATCCATGACAAAATAAGAAAACTTTTCTAATAAAGCACAATATTAGCTATTTGATAAAAAGGAAGGGCTCTATGAAACAATTTTAAGGATTAACAAAATTTCTATCAGTATCACTTATCAGTACCATTAAAAATGTCTACACAGGAGCAGGGGACAATTGCTTGCTTCTTCCTCCATTTTCCAAATCTTCTTCAGTGAGAAAATACTTTCATAGTGAAGATCCTTTTTGTTTTAAATGGAGTTACTAGCATGAGGCCAAAACACATAGGTGAGTACATTTGAGTTTGGGGGACAAAAGGCTAAGTTTATTCTACAGTGACTTTTTCAGAATCCTCCCCATGGCTGTCTGGAGAGTGATCTATCTCCAAAGGAATGAACACACCATAGTGAAGGCCTCTGCTGTCATCACCTAGGAAGGTCCTGAGAAAATGACTCAGAGGCCTGAGTAAGGCCCACAACTTTACACTACTAAATGTGCTCAGAACTTTAAATGAGCAAAGCACAAGTCTATGACCTCTCTGATTCACTACTGACAAGACCAAGAGTACTATCTGCAGTCATTTTACAAAGATGAATTGAGAAACAGTCAAAATCAGGCATTAGTAACACACAACTACAATTCAAGCATTTGGGAGGCAAAGTTAGTAAAATGAATTCAAGCCTAGCCTTAGCTACATATACATCAAGACCTTAGTTTAAAAAAAGTAAATAAAGTAAAATGTGCTTTAACACATTATAAAGTCTCAAAACCTATTGAGTATTTAATTCATGACATATAAATACAATAAGCCAGTCCTATTCCAACATCATAAATAAGGCATGCCTATTACTAAATGTGCTATGTAGTTATGCAAGCACTGCATTTATAAAGGATAAATGAAGAAAACAACTGAATTTACTTACACTTCGGGTCCATGCTAAGCGGTCTGTGTTATAACCCATCATGTTCAAGAGACAGATCACAAATAAATTCCACTCTGAGTGGTAACTGGGTCCTCCTGGAGCACTGTGGACATTGTACCACTTGACGAGCATCTGAACTGCTATTTCTTTTGGCAAGATGAACTTAATTGCTTGCAGACACGTTTGTACTATTAAAAGCAAACACCAATTTTAGTATGTTTCCTATGTATGTATGTCTTTCCTTCTTTCAAACGAAAAGGTTTAAATTGCTACTATGTCAAGGCCAGCCACTAGGAAAAGAGAACCGTCATTAAAGAGCCAACCTGGCACAAACATTACCTCATCAATGTCAATCACTTTAAACAACTATTGAATTCAACAGGGCTCACAGGAGCCTAAGGACAGCTGTCAGATCCCTAATTTTGGATTAGAAATAGGTAAGCATACAGCCCAGTTCACTTGAGATAATCCTGATTTACAACCACTGCTCCAATAAATAACTATTCCTTTGTCACTCTCAAAACTGTTCTAGTTGGAACAACAAAGTTCACTCTATGAAAAATATCTAATTTCTACATCAATAAATTTACACGAAATACTGATTAAATCCATACTGATACAACACACAACAAAGGCATCTAGCAACAGAAATGCTTAGGGGCTACAGCAAGATGTTCTAAATGAGTGAACATTCCTATCAACCAAAACTGCAACTTTTAGTTTCTAAAAGTCTTCCCTCAGCATGCCATAAATGGGTTAGGGCAAATGTTATATTAGATACTATGCTTAGTGATGCCAAGTCATTTGTGTGAACGTTAGTTATAGGAGACAGAGCCGAGGGGACTGCCTGCTGCAAACGGCATGGGTCTGCTCCTGGGAACAAATGGCTCCAGATACTGACAGTTTCCACTCTCGTTCCTCCCCTCCATCCCCGTCACTGACTCCACCTTTTGCAGCAATCTCTTCCTCACCAATCTGCTGTATGAGCACAAACACTGCAAAGACTAGAAGCAAACAGCAAATAATCTCAGAAAACCAAAGAGGCAAGTATATAGAGCTGAAAACAAGTAAGAATTCTTAATAAGAACAAGAGGAATCACTACAAACAGAAACTATGGGCTAGAGAGATGGTTTGGCAGTGAAGAGCACCAACTTCTCTTGTAGAGAACCTGGGTTCAATTTCTAGCACTCATAAAGCAACTCAACCATCCATAACTCTAGGTGCAGATGATCCAACGTCCTCTTCTGGCCTCCATGGGTTCTGCATTCATGTGATGCACAGAGATACATACAGGCACATACACACATAAAATAAGTCTTAAAAAAAGAACAGAAAACTGCTTCCATCAACTGTGTGGTACATCAAGCTGAGAGCACACGGAGTACAGTCTGACTCACTCGTACCTAATTCCGAGGTGGCCACTTCAGGGATAGTGATCCTAACCATGGAGCCAGTACTCAGTTCCTAGTGCAAAAATGGAAACAAGAAGGAAACAAGAACTTTAAGCATTCTAAGTCTTTGAAAGCTTTAAAAAAAATTATATATATGGTAATTTACCATCATTTGCCTGTTGAAGCAAAATCCAATAAAATGGTTAACTACATTTAATCAGAAATGAATGCTTCTAACTAAACATACATTTTTTGCAAAACACTTTCAAAAATTTTGTTTTAATAAAGTGTCCACTTCCTCCCGAATGCTGGAACTAAAAACATGCACCACCACATCCAACCAAGTGTCCACTTTTTATACAAACACTACAAAACACCATCATCAAAAGGTGACTTTCACCAAAAAGACAAAAACATGGGAATATGCACTGAATGGTTTAAGCATGCTTGTTTTAAATAAAATTATTAAACATTTTTATTAATTACTTGAGAATTTCAAACAATGTGTTTTTAACATAGTAACTTCCCTATCCCCAAACTTCCTACTTCCTATCCTTTCTCCTTTTTCTTAACAAACCATCAAGTCCAATTTATGCTATCCATAACTGTGGAGTTATCCACTGAAGGGGAGTCACCCTACCAGGGCCATTCCCTTCAAGAAAACTGACTCTCCTTACCCCAAAAACCATCAACTCCCCAGTCCCTCAGTGAGGGATGGAGTTCAGTAAATGTTTAATACAGAAATCTCAGAAAATAGAAACATAATTAAAGTGAAATAGTATAAAATGATAAAACGTTTTAAAAAGTATGAGATAAAGAATGGCAGAGTAACTCAGCAGGTAAAGCAATTCTCTTGAAAGCCTGGCAACTTACATTCAATTCTCACAACCCACATGAAGGTGAAGGAGAGAACCAACCCCACAAAATTGTCCTCTGACCCCCACATATACACATCATAAACACAATAATAAATACTTTAAAATCACAAAAAATGTTCGTGTTCCTTTTCACACACGATGAACCATAGCCAGCTACCTCACCCTTTGAAGGAGGACTTACCAGAGTGACTCTGTTATGAACAGGGTCTCGTACAGAATGAATGTAAGTTCCAAGTTGCTGGAAAGTGCAATCCTCATTGTAGAGAGAATCATTAAGCTTTGAAGAATCCCTCAGTTCTGGAACTGGAGACAACAGAACCACCTACAAAAAGTCACAATGCAACACAGATGAAGGACTTTTTGAGAACTAAAGATAAGGATCTATATTTTTGCATATGTTTTGATGATCCCAATCATTCTGCTCCAGTAATGATGAACCTGCAGCAGGCCAAGCTATTCACAAAAAACTATAAAAAGCAGTTGATTGACAACATACATACATAGCCATATTATAACATCCTTCAAATGTAGACTACTTGTCTCCAGGTTTTCTAGCCTGGTGAGCACAGGTACCAGCCTAAGTTGCTTACAGAACTCAGCCTCATTCCCCAGTGGCACTCAATAGCTTAAGAGAACACAAGCTTCTAACCGACACACTATCATTTATACCTCTTCAGGACTGTCACGTCAACCTCTTTATCCCTCTTATACTGACATAGACATCACCTGGCCTTCCTATCTTCAACCCTCAGAAAAACACATCTAAAACCAATCGTGACATGACAAACATCCTCTGACTGCACTCAGAACACTGTCATGTCCCCCACCTTCCTTCAAGAACACACTGTAGGAGTGTCACTTCCAGTGTTATCACTGAATAGCTTTCTAACCCTGGACAACTAAGCTCCATGCACCTCGGTGTATCCAACTATAAAGTGAGGACCAAGTATCTTCCAATCAGTAAAGTTGCTATAGAGCCTTAAGTAGGAAAATACTGATAAAGCAGACAGTGTCTAGCATGTAGAAATGTTGAAATAAGAATTATTAAGTATTATTCTATTATCCCACTCTCTGCTCTGCCTCACCCAACACACTACTTACACATTTTACAGAACTATTGAGTCTTTAGGAGATGGAGATACATGTATTAAAAGATCTTCTAACTGGCCAGGAGGTAGTGGGCTATGCCTTTAATCCCAGCACTTGGGAGGGAGAGGCAGGCGAATCTCTGAGTTCCAGGCCAGTCACAGCTGTTACATGGAGAAACTCTATCTCAGGGAGAAAAAAAAAAAGTCTTCTAGCTAGATATGGCCGTGCATGCCTGTAGTCCCAGCACAGAGAGGTGAAAGCAGGGCACCAGGAGCTCAAGGTTATCTGAGTTCACACACCAAGTTTGAGGCCACATGTGTGGGCTACATGTGATGGCCTCGGGAAGAGTCTTTTGCACTCTCCTGTCCTGTGTTCATGCCCTTGCCCTGAACAGCCCTTTCTATTTATTTACCCTTCTTACCCTCAAGATACAGGCCAGGAATGACAGGCCTCCCACCAATGTGTACTCCCTTCAGTAAATGGAGCATTAACACCATCTGTTCTTCACTTATAACTCTTAACAGACTATCCTAAATTATGACTTCCTATGCAGACCACACATCTACTACATCCTGGTAAACTGTGAATCTCTAGATAGAAAAAAAAAAAAAAGTACCGTTTTCACCTCTCTACACCTTCAAAGAACACTTCCCACAGCACAAAGGAGGTCAGCATGAGCTAACCATCACTTGTACTTGAAAACATGTATCTGTACATATTACCTAAAATTAAGTTAACCAAGGAAAGAATACCTGACCAAACTTCTTTAAAACATGATGAACAGTTGACAAGACTTCTTACCTCATCCATTGATCCAAGTAATTTACCCAGAGGCTTGGGAGTACTAACACCATCAAGGGGCGTACTAGGCCGAGGCATCATGTTGGACATCGTCAAGGAAGGAGCCGGAAGTCCAGGAATAAAAACTTTCCCCACCTTTGAGCAATAAAAAGATGGAGGGGGTAGTGAACAGATCATATTTTAAGCTAATGTTTAGGCATATGAACTAAAAGTTCTTTAAATACATTGAAGTTCATGCTCACTAAACACAACACATTTAACAACTTTTCAAATTAGACCCGTCAACTGTGAATGCCTCAGTATAAATTCTTTTGATTCAGGAACCTTTTTTGCAGAAAAAACTGGAAAGGGATATTAATATAGTCAAGATAGTATTTAAAATCTCATAAAGTACATCTCAAGAGTCATATTTATAACTCCCTTTAATAAAATTCAAAAAAGAGGAAAAGTAAACAACTTTAATGACACATAAGTGCCAAAGCTAAAATCAAAGGGCGGTTTATTGGAAAAGTCAGGATAGTGTGTTAGGAGACAGGTGGCAGTTGTATTCAGAGAACAGAAAAAAGCTGCTGGCAGGCCAGGTATCCAGGAGATGAAGGCAGGAGGGACCAAAGACCTGTGCAACTTAGTGAGATCCTGCCTCAAAAAAAGAAAGAAAAAACAAGTAATATTTTTTTAAGATGTACTTATTTATTATGTATACAGAAGAGGGCACCAGATCTCATTACAGATGGTTGTGAGCCACCATGTGGTTGCTGGGAACTGAACTCAGGACCTTCGGAAGATCAGTCAGTGCTTTTAACCTCTGAGCCATCTCTCTAGCCCAACAAATAATAATTTAACAGAAAAAAAAAAAAAAAAAGATACTGGCAATACATTTTCTTCATTATTCCTCAAACTAAGTATATATTATTATTTATTTATTTACTTTTGGGTTTTTCTGGGGAGGATGCTGGGTGGTTTTGTTTGTTTGTTTGAAGCAGGGTCTCACTATGTAGCTCTCGCTGTCCTGGAACTATGTAGACCAGGCTGACCTCAAATTCGGAGATCCACCTGCCTCTGTCTCCCAAGTGCTGGGATTACAGGCATGCACCACCCTGCCCAGCTTATATGTTTTTAAATTTGACAAAGGTTACAAAAGGAAGGTACAACCAACATATATAACATTTAATATAATGAAATACTGCAATGTTGATGCTTCCCAAAGCTGCTCATCTTCCATTCCAAAACTGGTTTTTAATACTCTACCCACTCTCAATAAAGGTTTTCCATGCGATGGAGACAGGTACACAGTACCGATGCATTTAACAGGGAGCCCTAGTCCAAATTAGGACTGGCCTCCATAATTAGTTCATTTCACTTAATAAGAACCTTCTGTAAAAACTGCACAGCAGAAGCAGAGCCAGCTATAAATGATGGGGCAGTTCTACCAAAGGCACAAAGCACTGCTTTTGACGTACCCGAACCACTCCTGTATACAGCACCAGGTTCCCGTTGCCTTCTAGTACCAACATGGTGTCTATCTTCTGAAAACAAAAAAGAAAACCTCTTGTATTATGAGTAAATTAATATAATTCTCCATAACAATCTGATAAAGCATAATGAACAAAGTCTCTTGTATAATGAGTAAAATTAATGTAATTCTCCAAAACAACCTGATAAAGTATAATGAACAAAATCTCTTGTATAATGAGTAAATTAATATAATTTTCCATAACAACCTGATAAAGCATGATTTTCAATATGCATTTACCTCCACTGGTGCTGCATCTTTTGCATGGACATTGGTGACAGAGCCAAAGATGAGCTGGGTCTTGTCATTACTCTCTTGAAACTTTACACAGCTAAATATGAAAGTAAAAATAGAAAGAAACAAGTCTTAAGAGTGTCATTTGAGCCGGGCGTGGTGGAGCCCACCTTTAATTTCAGCACTTGGAAACAGAGTAAGGTGAATTCAAGGCCAGCCTGGTCTATAAAACAAGTTCCAAGACAGCCAGGACTACACAGAGAGACTCTGTCTCAAAAGAGAGAAAGAGAGAGAGAGACAAGTCTAAGAGCAAGGGATGGATACAAAAGAGCAGCAGATGGAAAACCTTCAAGGTGACAAAGGTACTTTGTATCTTTAACTGTTACGACAGTCATACAAATCTGCAGATAGGAGAAAGATGCATGAATTCATATAAATATATACACAGGAATGAATACAAGTAAAACCAGAGAAAGGTGTGTGGGTCATACTGATACCAGTTTTCTCATTTTAAAAACATGCTACAGTTTCATAAGATGTTACCACTGAGAGAAAACTACAGTGGGCCAGGGAGCTACAAGGCTCAGCAGGTAAAGCCAGACCGCCTTGGTGTAATCCCTAGGACCACCTAGTGAAGGAGAGAACAGATTCCCCCAACTTGCCCTCTGACCTCCACTCGATTGCCATAAGACAGATGGACACAAAAACAAAACACACGTAATAAAAAGTTTAAATTAAAAAAGACTTCATGATATAGAAGAACCTCACTACAATTTTGCAACTTGCTGTAAGCTATAGTTGTTATTAAATGAAAAGGAAGATGAGTAGAAAAAAACGTGTGAATAGGCATTTCTCCTATGAAGGCAAGTGTGTGGCTAATAGCCCACATGAGAAAATGATCCTTATCAAAACCATCGGGAAGGGGCTGGAGAGATGGCTCAGACATTAAGAGCACTGACTGCCCTTCCAGCCAACCAGGTTTGGTTCCCAATACCCACATACCAGCTCACAACCATTTGTAACTCTATTTCCAGGGGATCCGATGTGCTCTTCTGCCAAGAACCTTTGTGGGCACCAAACATGCACACATACAGAACACAGACATACATGCAGACAAAACACACATACACAGAAAATAATTATTTTTTTAAAAAGCATCAGGTGTTGGAGCCCACTAGGTTTCCTAGTGGCTGTATCCAGCAGGACTGTGTAAGAGGATGGTTGGACCACAGGCCTGGGTACCAGGTGACTAACTAGCAAGGGGGAGGTCTTTTGCTCCACCCCTTGGCATTGTTATAAACAGACCTTTGGAATAAAGTTCTTATTTCTCTCCTCTCTATTTCTAAGTCTCTTATCCCTCGTTCCTCAAGTAAATAAGAATAGGGGCTGGTGGCCGACAGATGGTGCCCGAACAGGGACAAAGAAAAAGATAAAAAAGAAAAAAATAACCCTAGAATTTGGCAAAAGGATTGCAGGGGGCATTTTGAGTGTAGGCATGCCAATAAGGAATTGAAAAATGAAGACAACGGTATTTTATTCTCAGGTATACAGGTAGGTGGTGAAGGAAACAACTGCAAGGCTGCAGCGTTCGATTTATCTCTATAAATCTCTCTCTCTTTTCTATCTATAAAAAAAACAAGGAAGGTAGAGTGTAGCAATATAGTGCAGGAAGGACTCAGAAGTGTAAGGCAGTGTAGAAAAAAAAATTTACTTATAGAATGTAGGTTTAAATAGTTCTTAGATTTAGTATAAAGTGAGTCAGGAAAATGTAGGTTTAGAATATATAGGCCTTAGGTTTAAAGATATGGTGAAAAAATTAATTTAGAGTAGGTTTTTTCAACCTGAGACACGGAGAGCAATGTCCATGGTGGGCTGTAGACTTGGCAGTTCCAGAAAGCCACCAATAACAAGAAACAGTTCCAGAGACTGCCAGCTTCAGAAAATAGCAGCCAGAGGGTCTCGGAAGCTGAAACCTTCAAGGCATCAATGCCATGCAGATGGTAGATGCATGAGGGTCTACAAGCTTTCAACCGAAAGAAAGCCACAGTAAAAATGAAGAAGCTGAGCCACGAGACAGGTTAACAAGCAGCAGTTTGAAAAGCCCTGCAGAGATGCCATGCTGCAGAGAAGGTGAACAGCAAGATTTTGCAACCTTTGAGATGCTACACCAAGAGAAAGGCAAACAGCGGAGAGAGCCCAGAGGTTTGCGTAGCCTTGAGAAAGATAAACAGCAAGCAGAGCAGCGGTGAACAGCACAGACAGCAGACTGCTTCCGGAGGCTGAGAAGAGAATGGTGTCAGTGCCAGACAAGCAGCTCAGATGCGCTGAAGAACAGGAAGCTGTGGAGGTGAGAATGTACTACAGGCTGAAGAGCCAGCCTGAGACTCTGCACGAACTGCTGAGACTGACTGCAGCCCCAGCTCCCAGCAGCAGGCTATGACCATAATCATGGAGTTGCCCTGAGGCTACATTGGTCGTACAACAGGACAGCCTATGAAGGATTCCCAGCTTGCTGGGCACCTGAACTGTCAGCGGTGCAGGTAATGGGTTTTCCTCCCACAACCGGGGTTGCCTTGGGAAGGCCAGTTTCAGCTCATGGCAGCTGAAGGAGCCTTGAGCCCATGTGGCTGTGAGGTGAAGCTCTCTAGCCTGGTCTGGGACTGGTCACAGAAGGCTACAGACTGCAAGGCGGCAGCAGCTGAAAGTGAAAATTTCAGAGACTTGTTTGAACCGTAAAGTCTTGGTTATGGAAGCTTTCGTATTTGGAACTGTTTGCTTCAGAGTCATTACGATTCTGACAGCTATACACAGACTTAGGCAGCTGACAAGCCAGGCCCTGTCTACAAGCACTCAGAGGAACTTTTAGGAATGGTACCAGAACTCTCTTTGAACTTTCTGAGTTAAGAAATGAGCTGGGTGGTAGTGGCACACGCCTTTAATCCCAGCACTTGGGAGGCAGAGCCAGGAGGATCTCTGTGAGTTCGAGGCCAGCCTGGGCTACCAAGTGAGTTCCAGGAAAGGCGCAAAGCTACACAAAGAAACCCTGTCTCAAAAAACCAAAAAAAAAAAAAAAAAAAAAAAAAAAGAATTAGAAAAAAAAAAAGAAATGAAATGGACAGTAATGATTTCATTACAATGGGACAGTTTGAATTTACTTATGCATATAGACTCTATCAACAGTGATGAACTGCTTATGAAACTGTTTATGTAAAAATGGAACTGTTTAAATAGAAAAAAAAATTAAGAAAAGGGAGAGTGTTAATATTCCTCAGTATATTTAATTTAAAAATATTTTCATGTTACTTCAGTGAAATAATGTTATGTTTTGTATAGTTCTATTAAGAAATTGTTTTTGAAAATAGGTTTGTAGGTTGAGAGTAGGATTGTAGATGTAAGGCTGAGAGTAGGTTCATAGAAGGTTGAGAGAAGGAACTATAATTCTGTATAGCTCTGTTTTTCTTAGAATTACTATGTTATGTTTGATGCAGTTGCATCAAGAGTTTTTTCTTTTAAAGTATAAAGAAGAGGGACCTGTTGGAGCCCACTAGGTTTCCTAGTGGCTGTATCCAGCAGGACTGTGTAAGAGGTTGGTTGGACCACAGGCCTGGGCACCAGGTGACTGTAACTAGCAAGGGGGAGGTCTTTTGCTCCACCCCCTGGCATTGTTATAAACAGACCTATGGAATAAAGTTCTGAGCTGGTGGATAAGGATCCAGACCCACCCAAGTCTATCCTATGTTTTCTCTCTGTTTCTCTCTTCTCTATTTCTAAGTCTCTTATCCCTCATTCCTCAAGAGTTCCTGGGGTAAATAAGTATGGGAGCTGGTCCCCTACAATCAGGAAAATATAAAGAGAAACCACCTGACACTCCATTAGAGTGGCTATAATCAGAGATGCTGACAACATTCAACATAAAGAGACACAAACCTTCACACACTGAAGGAAGAAATGCAAAAGTGTACAGCCTATTTGGAAGTCAACTGGCCAATTTCTTGAAATGTCCAAAATGATTTACCAGTCAGTCCAACAATTCCTCGGACCCAAGAAAAGCAAAATTATCTATGTCCAAACAAAGATATTTTGTCCACAGGTTCCTAACTCACAGTGGCCAAAAAGTGAGAACAGTGGGAATGGTGGCATAAACCTTTACCCCTAGAGAGAGGCAGAGGCAGGCGGATCTCTTGTGTTCAAAGCCAGCTTGGTCTGCATAGAATTTCCGGGTATCCAGAGCTACATAATGAGATAAACTATCCATCAACTGGTAAGCAGGCAAATGCGAACCATCTATACAATGAATACTGTACAAACACTGAGGAAGTTCTCATACATGTCCCAACAGAGTGAATCCTAAAAATCACTATGAAAAGTGAAAAAGTTGATCTCAAAAAAACAAAAACAAAAGAAAACAAAACAACAACAACAACAACAACAACAACACTTTTATAGGACAGGGTGTAGTGGTAACAAATGCTTTTAATTCCAGAACTTGGGAGGCAGAGGCAAGCAGATCTCTAAGTTCCAGGCCAGCTAGGGCTACAAAACAATAGTAAATTTTTTTTTTTAAACTATGGCTAATATACAAGGCAGAAAGCCCCCTAGAATAAAGCCTGAGGCTGGGAGCAAATGGCAGAGGGTTGCTCCATGGTGATGGGAATGTTTAAGCCTGGACTGAGGGAGCTGGTAGCTACACACCACTATAAATTTACCAAAACTCATGTAACTGTACACTTTCTACAAGTTTAATCTTATGATATATAATCTACCTCTCAATAAGGCTACACAAGAAAAATAGAAAGGGAGAGAAGGAATTGGTCCTAAATTTTTTTCAAAATAATGGGAAATAGAACTTACCGTAACTGAAGCTGGGCCTCCACTAAAAAGCAGAGGAACTTCTGTCCACACAGGTCAGTTGTTATAAATACCTTAGAGGCGTGGGAATTTTTCTCTCTGAAGTAGACACATGAATAAACTGTCAGTATTAATCCAAAAATCTACTACAGTAACTTAATTTTGGAAACATTCTATGAGAAAGTGAAAAACTTCCTGGATCAAGCAATAACCATGACACAAGAACTCCATGTGTATGTGCTCCACTATCACTCCTAAAAGGAATCTCTCCACTTTCAGATCCCCTCTTTTACCCGTCATTTCCTTTCTATGTGCAATGCTTCCTCTACTGAGTACCGCCCTACTCAAGTAGTCTCACGTTAAAGGTCAGACTAGGGCCTAAAAAGGATTATATAAAGGGTTAAGTGGAGGGCTACAAAGGTGGCGCAACTAGAAGGCATTTGCCATGCAAACGTAAGGACCAGGGTTCGAATTCCCAGAACCCAACTGTCAGGTGAGTATGGCAGTCCACTCGTAACCCAGCACTCAGAACACAGAGACGGGTTACCAGGAGCAGGATGGCAAGCTGGACTAGTCATATCAGTGAACTCTGGATTCAATTGAGAGACCCTGCTTCAGTGAACAAGGTACAGAAGGTACAAAAATCAAGGAAGACTCCTAATATCAAGCCCAGATCTCCACATGTTCATACCAGTGTAAATGTCCATGCGCGCGCGCGTGCGAGCACACACACACACATGCACACACGAGGGAAAAAGCCAAGGGGGAGGAGTTATTTGGTCAGGAGTAAAAATGTGTGGCTAGGTAAAAAACTCACTCTCATCTTTTAGATATGCAAAGCAACAAATCTGGATGAAATTCACAGAGACTACTACTTTCCATTACATAGTTCAAGCGAATACAAAACACTCCCAGACACCTCCTTAAAACATTCAATAAAGGCTGGGCAGCAGTGATGCACGCCTTTAATCCCAGCACTTGGGAGGCAGAAGCAGGTAGATCTCCGTGAGTTCGAGGCCAGCCTGGTCTACACAGAGAAACTCTTGTCTCGGAAAACGAAAAGAAAACCATTCAATAAGCCTATGCTTGCTTGCTCACTTCCCATTTACCTTCTGTACGATGCTTCCCTACCACCTTTCACCCTAAGGTAAGTGACCAGCACCTAGAAACACCAACACTACTCTCTTCTTGAAATGTCTGGATGTTCGTGATGTCCCTGCTGCTACTCCCACCTGACTTCACTTCCTCTCTCTCTCAGCTCTCATCTGTCACCCACCTCCTGAATCCTGAGTCTCCAGCCTTCTACACTACTCAACTTTTAACTTGTTAGGAGGTGATAGACTAATGTGAAAATTCAATGTTTAAAAAAAAAACCTGCCCAGGAAAAGGCCTACACACTACACATACCCACCACCACCTAATGATTCCAGAATTAACAGAACCCCTGTAAATTTATCCACAGGCCCTCCAGGGATCCCCGGAACTCACATTCTTTAAATCCTAGTCCACCCATCTTGCCTCAGTCACACCTACAACTGTTCTGCTGTTTCTGTTGACTATGCACATGTAAGCAGGCCTACTCTATGAACATGTAAAAGGCAACCACTCTCTCAAGCCTCTTCATTCTCAGACTGTCCCCTCCCCTCACAAAGCAAAATAGGAATATCTGTGATCCCCACCTACGCTCTCTGGAACACTGCGGCCTCCTGTGTCATCTTCCCAAAGCCTTACCTGCAGGACAGTAAGTGCTGCACTGTCACCGTCTGTAGCTGTATGCTGCACAATCACTAAACTGCCAGGTTAATCAGCACACACACTGCCATGTGTCTCAATTAATCAACAAATTATCAATGAGATCCTAAGAGGAGCAGGGCCACTTACTTCTCAAAAAGTACAGCTGACATTAACACAAAGACAACATTTATCCAAAATTGCTATAAAATCTCAAATTACTACAGCTATATAGGGTGGTTTAGAAGAGACTGGCCCCCTGAGGTTCAAATTTATATGTTTAGTCCCCAGTAAATGAGCTGTCAGGGAAGGAGTAGGAGGTGTGGCCTCGTGGGAGGAGGTGTGTCACCAGGAGCGAGCTGTGAGGTTTCAAACACCCACTCCAGGCCCAGGGTCTCACTCTTGCTCTGCCTGATGCCTGTGGATCAGGATGCAAGCTCTCCACTACTATTCTAACAACAAGCCTGTCTGCTTCCCACCGTATCATGGACTAACCCTCTGAAACTAGAAGCAAGCCCCCCATTAAATGTTTTCCTTCATAAGTGTTGCCTCAGTGTCTCTTCACAGGAAGAGAATCCTGACTATGACATTACAGAATTAAGTGTTCTGCCCCAAAACTGCAAACACCTCAAATCTCAAAGAAATATTCAATGAAAATAATTTCTTCTAAAATTAAGGTGGTATAAATATGTATCTCTATAGTGTTACTACCATAACTAATGTTGAAGGACATTTTAAAACATTTCACACATATTTGGCAAGCACTCTACCACATAGTTAAACTACCAGGCGTAACACCAAACATTTCCCAAAATGTTAGTAATACTTTTCTTTGAATATAAAACTATATCCACCAAACCTTATATTAGGAAGTGTTTCAGTCCACAAGTGGTCAATGCACAGCTCAGGAATAATAGGCTCTGTTTCTGGTGCCAAAAATGAGTCGTTGAAACTTCCACTTGGAGAATGAGAAACGCTGTGTCTCTTTGGTGACTGATTATGGCTTGAAAGGTTGAATCTTTGCACCCCTGAGAAAGAGTGCACACCTAAGGCGGGAGAATGAGCACGGCTGCAAAATAACCAGAGAGAGGGCGTGGCCATGAGCAACTGTGCCAATACACATGGGAAGCACTCGGGGTACAATCCCAGTTACAAAGACACTTTCAGAAATGAACAGCTATTTAAATGGTTTGTCCTAATGCACTTTAGATAGCCTAAAGCTTTATTTAGAACTCATGTTAAAATGTACTCATGCCAGGCATAGAGGAGCATGTCTTTAATCCCAGCACTCAGGAGGCAGACAGGCAGGCCTCTGTGAGTTCGAGGCCAGCCTGATCTACTTACTGAGTTCCAGGACAGCCAAGGCTACACAGAGACTCTGTCTTTAAAAAAATTAAAAAAATAAAAATAAAATTTAAAAAAATTTTTTTCACTTAGAACTAAAAATGAGACTATATTCTTCTTCAAAAAATAAATGGAGCCAGGCGGTGATGGCGCACACCTTTAATCCCAGCACTTGGGAGGCAGAGCCAGGTGATCTCTGTTGAGTTTGAGGCCAGCCTAGTCTACAGAGCAAGATCCATGACAAGCATCAAAGTACACAGAGAAACCTTGTCTCCAAAAATAATAATAATAATAATAATAATAATAATAATAATAATAATAAATAAATGGTGTACATTATTCAAAGTATATTGCTGTACTTTCAGGTATATGCAAACTAGCCAGGCAATGCTGGTACACACCTTTAATCCCAGCACATAAGAGGCAGAGGCAGGTGATCTCTTCGAGTTCAAGGCCAACCTGGTCTACAGAGTAAGTTCTAGGCACAAAGAAACCCTGTCTGAAATTTAAAAAAAAATAATAATTGAGGTTAAAAAAACTAACAAATTATTTGTAGAATTAAATCTTCATCCAAGTGCTGCCACATCATAGGAGAAACAATGCTACTTTACAGCATCATAAGCAGGTTCTAAATTCGACTCAAACAAAATATTGGAGCATCATAGATTTAGAAGTCTTAAAGTGGCCATAATTGGGTTTACATCTAGTCCCCCTAAAAACTACCCAAGAATTTTCAATAGAAACCTTAAATTCTTCAAAACATAAGAGAGCTAAGAAAGCAGGTATCTGTAGCTTGGACTATCTTGTTTAAAACAAGGAAAGGCACCCACCTGAGAGCCGCCATGTTGGAGATGGAAGGCGAGCGAGAATGCAGACTGGGTGACGAGGCAGAGCGACTTTGGCTGTGAATGGAGGAGTAATTCTGGAACGGTGAAGCCGCAGGGGATTCGCCTTTGGAGAGGCTTCTGAGATGCGCTGTGAGGGAGCTGCTGGTGGCTACATTCTGAAGGGTCCCTGCCTGCTCAGGGAACTTTAAAACCGCATTCTCTTCCTTAAGTCAAAATGAATGGGAAAATAAACAATTGGAATTTAGAATAAAGAAGGAATGGGAGCTCCATCGACTTGAAGCTGTGCAAGCGTTCAGGATTCACTCTCTCTCGAGAAGCAGCACTGCCAGCCCTCACCTCTGGCTTTACTCTCCGCAGAGTCCACACAGAATGCACATTCTGAACAGCATCGTAGGTCATTACAATGGAGGGGTCGATATTGAGGAACACAATTTTCATTGCAGGATCTACAACATACTGCACCCGGGATGAGCCAAAAAGACCTAAAAATCAAAAATGGAAATGACCAGGTATAGAATAGTGGCTTTACTCTTTTAAAAGAATTATTTATGAAGAAAGTTCTCATTGTTCCTAAAAGGAAAAGGAACCAAGCCAATTAAAGCACAAAACCCATTCAGTATTATGTTACTGACGATAAATTTTAAATTGACTGAGTGTCAACTTCTTCAAAATGCATTGAACGTGACTAGTTGCACTTTGACATACAGATAACTCAAGAGTTGTAGCTTCGTCCTGATTCATCATTAAACTTATCAGCCAGAGGCAAAAGGTCCAAAACTTCAGTCTTTGCTACTTGTAGGTGTCAATTCATGTTTGTAAGCCAAACCTTAAAGCCAAGTATACAGCAATACTTGAGATACATTCAAAGTGTGGATCGCCAGTAAACTTGAACAAAAAAGGTGAAATACTAAAATGTACCTAGTTATTTGTGACTTGGGTTTTTTCTCAAAACAAACAAACAAACAAACAACAACAAAAACAACAAAAAAAAAAAAAAAAAAAAAAAACCTTCCATTCATTCAAGGATCATTTATTTTCTTATTTTTAAAGGGCAGTCATCTACAGGCAAGTTTTCAAACGTCAGTGTCCTCTTAGCTTTACTGAGATAACTGTGTCCTTGCTTTCAGTGAGTTACTTTCATGATAAAAGTTACTTTTATAACATGCTTACATTATCTTCTGTTGAACAATAAACTTTATTTTCCTCCTTCCCCTGATAATAAAACAGAGCTTATGTAAAAGAGTAGAAAAGCACACTTACTTCCAGATTTACAAACAAGTGGAGTTATTTCATCTAGTGGGTGCAGCATGCTGAACATAGTAGGCAAAGGTTCTCTAGCAACAAACAAATACACAATCACCAACAAGATAACTATGTGCACCTTGGTGCTAAACAAGCAACTAGAAATCTACTGGTACCACCTGAACATGAGAAGCCCTCACAGGCTCATGTTTGAACACTTGGTCCCCAACTTGTAGCACTGCTTTGGGAGGCTATGGGGCCTTTGGGAAAATAGGGTCTGGGTATTTCTGCCCAGCCCTGTTCCCTATCCCTCACTTCACTTTCTGATCTGTCAAGATGCACAGAGCCGCTGCCACACAGCCTTCCCTGATGAAGGGCTGGAACTGTGAGCAAAATCCTTCCTCCCTCGAGAGCTTGTCAAGCATCCTGTCACAGCTATCTCAAAAGGTAACCTCCTAAATTCTTCAAATACCATCTAACATGGCATCCTCTGATTTAGTTCTGAAAATATCTTCTTGTAATAATTCTATACATTCACACATAGAAAGAGAATGACTGTCCAGGGGAAAATCTGCAAATAGCAGCCATCACAAGACAGAACCCAGAGAACTGAGATTCAGGCCTAAGACAGTCATTCACTTATCTCTCTTAGTGGCAGTATGACTATGGTAGCTAAGAAATTTAATCTTCTATACTTGTTCATAAAGGGGTACATCTTTAAAAAGAAGGGGAAAATACTTCAAGTAATTAAGTCTGCAATTTTCAGGAAATTAGAGGAGGAACCCCGCTGGAATTCTATGAAAGTGGAGATTAAAAGCTGCAACCAGCTCTAGCACAGCAATCATCTGCTTTTGCACACCCTGTGTGTGCTCTGTACGCTCCTCCTCAGTAAGCTCACAGTTTCCAGGGAGGTGAGGCAGGTGCACTAGCAACAGGTATCCACCACTGACTGAGCACTTAACAGATACTGGGCCCTCTGTGGGAGTCTGCTATACCCCAAGAGGTAACCCATAACATTCCTGTAACAAATAAGGAAATGAAAACTAAGAAAGTGATGCTATGTCCAAAGCAGTACAATGAAAACACGGCAGAGCTAATAAGCGAATCCTGTCATTAAGCTACTGTCTAATGTTACTAAGGAGAGCACAGGACAGTGAAATGTTGAGAAGTAGTCACAGCTGAACTCAACCTGGCATGAAAATCTTCTAATACTATGCTGTGAACATGGACATCATCAGCACCCCAAACATTTAGGTTAACAAGTTTACTTCAGAATCAACACTAAAAAAGCCCAAGAAATAATATTCTGAGCAGAATAAATTGCATACCTAGGTAGACTTGGAGGCACCTCATGTGAAGAACTGCTTCGTTCAAACAGCAAACCATATTTAGTGGCCCAAACATTTGCCACCTATCAATAAGAGAGTGAGGGGAACAGAAGGAAGAGAACAGCAATTTAAGAAAAGGATTCAGGAAACATGACAGAACACTCAATTTTCTTTGAACTTACTGAGAGCTTTCGAAGTCACATGATCACAAACTACAGCACTTCAAAATCTATGATTCTTAACAAGCAACTCTAAGACAAAAATCAAACCCACAGAAGAGGTGCTCAGTGTGAAGTTGCTGCCAGTGTGGATACCAACACCAGAGTGTAATAAAACTTTAATAGCACTGAGCAAGAAAAAAGTCCAATATTATTCATATACCTACTATAATAAAGCCAAAAGGATTTCTTAAATATTATTAAACTGACAAACATCTCGTACTATAATTTACTTCACTAAAACACTATTTTTGTGGAAAGGATAGGCACACGGTGAACTAAAACCATTTAGTACAAATAAAACCCTTCACACATACCAAGATCTACATAAAAATCTGCTACACATGAGCTCTACCAAAACACATGGAAAACTTCCAAGCACTCAGTTTACCTGAAATGGTAAGGATGCTATATAATCCTTCCCATCTACGCTGTGCATGTTCATACATGAGCTCTGTAATATACATATGCATTTCTCTACCTCATGGCTCTCTGAAAGAAACAGGTACAGGATTTATGGGTTATTTTCCTGCTAAACAGTTCAATTCAAACAGCAAAAGCTCATCAATGCATAATGCAAAACTTTTAAGTTAAATCACTATGACTAAGAGTTGCTTATAAACATATCACACAGTAAGATAAATATTTGGAATCATGGGAAATAAGATTTCATAAAGAAACTTACTATGGATCTTTTCAGATTTATCCTGTGATGTAATGAAGTCACACCACAATGCCTAAAACCAAAACAAAATGCTTGTCTAAGAAATTTACATCTAAATAATCATCTGCCAGCTAATGACATCAGTAACAATATTACCATAATACATTTCCTCAGCTCAATATAGATGTATTTATACACACACACACACACACACACACACACACACACACATATATATATACCATGGAAACAAACAAGAGTAACAAAAATAGAACACTTAATGTCACATATTCTAAGATAACTTATGTTTGTAATTAAATCTTAAAAGAAAGGAAAATAAAATAATAAAAGACTCATTTGATACAAGTCTTGCGATTAAAGCTCAAATATCAGCTCGGCCTGTGTAAATCCTGCATCCTATAAAAGCAAGGATCATGTTGAGAGTTTAAAAGTGACCCAGCAGCCGGGCTGTGGTGGCGCACAACTTTAATCCCAGCACTCGGGAGACAGAGCCAGGTGGATCTCTGTGAGTTCAAGGCCAGCCTGGGCTACTAAGTGAGTTCCAGGAAAGGCGAAAAGCTACTGTTTACTTATATTCAGCAAGTAATACCTTACTGGCATGGTATCATCCTTTTCCGCAATGGTGTTAATAACCATTACAACTTGCCTAAACTGATTAGCACATTGGAAGCTACAAAATGATTTCTGCTTCTACCCTTTATTTTACATTTATGGGTCGGTATTCTTCAGTAAGTTAAGAGTTTCCTTCATCAAATAGATAAATCGCCTATCTTCCTAAAATAGTAAGTGCTTAATTTCTTCAATCAATTTTTAGAAACTGGTTCCAACAACCACTATGATAGTAGCAAATTAGGCTGAATTTCCTTTCACTATGAATCCAGTAATTTTAACGTACTCAATCTCTGGAAATGAATTATAGTAATCATGATTTTTAAGGTCACATAGCGTTTTGTTGATAACAGATCTTAGGTCCACTTCTAGTGTTAACATACTATAACATATCATATGCAGTGCGATGTATGCATGTGGAAAAGAGCTCGTCTAGCATAGCAGGCCCTAAATCCAATCCTCAGTACAAAAACAGCAGCAATAGGATAGAAGATTGTGCCAGATGTGGTGGTGCACGCCTATCATCCCAGCACTCGGGAGGCTGGGGCAGGAGGATCTCAAGTGCCAGGGCAGCCTGGGCTGGAGACCCTGTCATGACGGATAAAGGGAGAATCTCACTTTCTGCCAGTCTCAACATAATGTACACTCCCAGGACTGCCACACTGCTTTGTCACCAAACAGATCCATACTCCTATTAAACAGTTAGTGGGCTGTGTAACCTCGCTGAGCTCACCTGCTGGACAGTGCTGTCCACTGTGAATGCTTTGTGCACGGCCAGCGCCTGGCTCTTACTCCCCTTGCTCCAGATAACCATGTTCCCAGCCACATACAGCTCCTCATCGTAGTCAGCCGCATCTCCGATCTCACTCACACCTTTTCTTGAGATTAATAATGGACATATCGAGCGTGCGCTCTATTGAGTACAAAGACGTATATACACAGCTCTTTGGCTTGACTGGAAAGATACATTAGAGGGACACATTAGAAGGAAATCTTACCCATTTATATGATATGCCCTTCTCAAGGAGAAAAAAAGGCCAAGCAACTCAACCACATGAGTCAACGCACTTTGGAAGTTCTAATTTTATTGTGGAAAATATCAGTTTTTCATTCCCAATAGGTTTCTGGAAAAAGGGAACACCATTCCTTGCAGCTCTAATATTAGAGATAGTTTGTGGCTTATCGTAGAATTCTAATCCCCACTTTTGCTCTCTTCGTCAAAGTCGAACCCAAAAATAACAGGGAAAAAATCATCAACTCCAACTGCTCGAGTTGTGCCATTTTAGAGAAGAAGGAGGCCCAAAGACTAGTTCACACCATCTCACCGCCGTTCCAACATTACACCTGAAAAACAAGCTGCGGAGAAACGATGGTTCGCCCTCCCCTAAAAAGAACACCCCAGATAAAAGAAAACCCTGAGAACGGTTGGTCGGGTCCGTGCGCTCTTGCAACAACAAATTGCCCCAAAAGGATTATGTTGGTTATATTGTATGCCGAAATACGTATAACAGCCATTATGGAGCGGAGGGAAACGGGGGAGAGGTCTTCCGCAGGCTCCCCTCTACACGGTCGCGGTCTCCAAATCAAAAGTCCTGCCTCGCCCTCCTTAGGAGCCGACCCCCAAAAAAAAATCAAAAAAATCTCTAAATACATAATAGCCCCAACCGAAAGGGATCAATTTGGCAGCCAATGAGGGGTACTACAACGAACTCCCCCCCCCAAAGGGGACCGCAGTTTATTTCTTGCTTGGCATCCCCGAAGGCCTGGCTTTGGCACTTAAGACAAATGCGCGCTATCACTAAATAACACTCGGTAATTTAGAGCAAAACTGGTTAGAGGTTTATAATTGGCTTTGCCTGGTGGATAACCCTCCTTCGTGCCTCACCTTCCTAAATTTCAAAGACAGATCCCCCTTTTTAAAGACTCCACACACACTGTGGGAGAGCTCCGTTCTCTTTGTGGAATAAGCTGGAAAAAAAACGAAGATAAATGTTCTTCTCCCAACATTGAGTGAAGAGGTAAATAAGAAAGTATCTCAAAAAGATGAGACATAGTAAGCACCACCTCCCACCCGGGGACCTCCCACCCCATACTCTTATTGATTTCCCAAAAAAGGGCTGTGGTTAAAGAAGCACAAACAAACAAACAAGATACATCCCAAACGAGAAGTTTTTGGTTTCTTTCCAACTCCTTCTGAGAGAAATGCCCAAAAGTAAACCAAATAGAGAGAGACTATCGATGTGGTCTATGAAGCAAGAAGAAAACAACACAATTATAAATCCAGATATTAGGGCCCGGAGCAGACTTCTTATCCGCCTCAGAGAGAAGCTACCGTAATAAGAAAAAGGATTAAGCCCAGGAGGAGAGAAATGTTTTGACAGATGAGTGGGCCCCTTCAGAAAAAAGACAAAACAATACCATCTGTTAGTGCATTATGTCACAGGCTGGCCCGTTGCAGCCCCGACAAGCACCAACGTCTGTCAGAGGGAACCCGCCAAAGTTTAACGTAAAGTGGACCATTCAGCCAACCCCACTTTGCCGGCACCACTTCAGACTTGGAAACTGGAATATTTCAACAAAGAGAGAAGACCACAAATAAAGGATGTTTTTCTTCTCCCAATTCTCAGAGAAGCTCGAATCCCAAGGCCCTTGGTGGCATACAGCCCCACGGTAACTTTTAATCTTAGATATTTACAAAATAAAAAAGCCGGGGATTAACAGGTTTGTTTAGGGAAGGCGCTCATTCCCACCCTGGTAATTAATAAAAGCGTGAGAGCTGATATATGACGTACGCTATTGGGTAACCATTCTATGGTATGTAGAATATGATAGAGATTTTCAATAATTAAGAGAGATCATGAACAACAGAATGGCGGCACATGATTACCTAAAGATAAGAAGGGCAAAGTGGTTCACTTGGACACTAGTATGTACGAACTAAGGAGTAACAGACCCCCAAAAACAAAGACCCCCCCTTGAGAAAATCTCACCTCTCCCTCAGAGAATAGCTTCCGGAAAAAAAGGGATCTTTCCCCCCCACAGTCCTACAGCAACGAAGATTTTATAAAGTTGTCCAGGAAATACCCATTTAATACACACACAATAGCCCCTCCGCCCCTAGAAATCAGAGGGCTCTAAGAAAACAAATAGAATGAACCGACTACGCCCCGTTATTATATTTCGATACAAAGTCTTTTTAAGGAACACAAAATACAGGGAGGGTGGTGAAGACAATGGGAAAGTGATGAGCGGGTGCCACGGCCCCGCCCCGCTAACCTGTATCATCAATAGTAGAAACAGAAATAAAGAAGGAAAAACAACAAGAATAGATTTAATGTGTTTTACACCCAAGGCATAAATACTCACCAACCGAAGTAATCCCGTGTGGGTAAAAAACCACCCAATCATAGAAGATAAAAGCGTTAATGTTTATTCTACATTGTTCGCACTCACAACTTCTGGACCTCGCTCTCTGTCACCCCCCTCTGGGAACTTCACTATAAATAAAATCCAAACGACGAGAGACAAACGAAAGGTTCCTCCCTTAAAACATTGCCTAGGAGTATTCACCGCCCCCCACAGCTACTACGTATTTAATCACTATTCTATCTTAAGTATAAGAGAGCGAATGGGATCTGAAACCGTTATAATTTGGAATATGACAATGAGCACCTCACTCAGACTAGACATAACGACTTCCTGTTTTGGAGGTCCTCCTGCGCTCGCGTCTGTTCCATTCCGAAAAGCCGAAAATACCACATTATACAAACTAAGAGAGTGATCTTGTGCAGCGTTTCCCCCGGTTGTTCTTGTTCTTCCGGTCTGGTGGTCACCTACCTAAAACCGAAGCGTTTGTAGACTCCCCCCCAGTTGTCCCCGCTGGGTGGTCACGAAAAGAACAGAGAAGGGTCCAAAGCAGAAGATACTTGGGGTATAGCATGACCTTGAAACATAGTCCCAGAAAACCCCAAAGATTCTTTGTCACTCCCCGTGTGATGAAGTGGATATAAAATGCACCATAAAAGAAAGCAGCCAACAAGTTTATTATGTATCATTTCTTATTCCATAACGGAATAAGATCCAAAACTCAACGCAACTTACTTTACTAGGTATGGTGAAAAGAAATGGAGCCAAGAGCGACATACCCCCGACCGCTTGTCCTTTGCTCTTGTTGTGTTGTGCTCGTCGCTTGATGATATGATAAATGTGGTTGCCTCCGCTGGTGTATTGAGAGATAGATAACCAAGGTCTAGATATAGTTATATATTAAAAGAGTGCCAGAAAATCACACGCCGGTGGCTGGGGGAGAATGGCTTTTAGGAGGGTGGCTCTAAGAAAACATAAAAAGACCTCTCTGTTGGTGTGTTTTGAGTTCACCTCCTACACCAATTCAGACCCCAAAACATATCAAATCGACCTTCTCATGCATATACTGTAGCCTCTAGCCTCCTCTCTTTGAAAAAAACCCCTGAATAACACTCAGCATTCTCCTTAACAACCAGGCCCACTAATTTATACCAAAGAAACACACCAGAAGTTGAAGTTTTAGAGATAAGAAGACCCGAAAAACAGATTTTGTTTTTTGTATGGGGAATCAGGGCCATCGCACCCCCCTGAAAAAGGAGAGAAGAAGACTAGGTGAGAGCAACCTTAGATTTGAACCCTCGAAAGAAGGAGGTATTCTACACTAAGAGTCTCAAACCGGCCAGCCCACAAGCCTTGACCTGAAACGGACACGCTTAGTGTCCTCCACCCCAGTTGTATGTGCCCTTTGGCCAAGGGAAATCAAACAACGAGCCTGGGGAAAAAAAAATCCTTCCAAATTTCCTGAACCCAAGACCAGACAACACCATGAGACCCAATATACACATTACTTCCGAAACCTCTCGGTCCACCTCACATTAGTCTTGAACCATACCCCCAAGTGACACAATAAACTCTCCTCAAAGATCATCACACCGTTCTCATTTTTGCTTATAGACGCACACGAGAGAGAAAGAACCCGACGCACCTAACCTCGCTCATTAAACTAGATTCGCCACGCCGGACATGTAAGGGGGTTAATAAGAGGCAGGAGAAAGGAACAGCACGATTAGGTCCTAGAAAGTGTGCCCCCACCCTCTGCCAAGACAAATTGAAAAGAAACTAGAGTATTTGGGAGTAGGTGAAGTCTGCTGCTGTCTCTCCACCCCCATGCACTCACACCCCACCGCCCAACCTGAGGACCTCACCGAAAAAAACAATATTACCGGGAAACAACCCCTCTCCAAGATAGAAATTCAAATCTAGGGGGCCTACCAACGGCCTTGGCCCCCTCTTACCCCGCTACGGAGATACTAAAACTATACTATAAAGAAACGCACAACTACATCCCCCCAAAGAGGAAATACTCTCCCTCATGGAAAGTACCACTATGATGATACTAGGCAAACCTGAGTGAGTGGGTATAGCACTGCCAGTGTTTGAGCGGCAAAATAAGAAAAGCTACCAACCCTTTTGAAGCTGCCGCCGGTTTGAGCACAAAACACCTCACACACCATTTGTTCCAATAGCCATCTACTACCAGGTCTCTGCGGCAACACACCCCACACACACTGAACACCAACAACACAACACTTGTGGAAAGCATTGAGGGCAATAAAAAACATATTAATGATACGAGAGGATACAACATATATCCAAGTCAGTTTTTCTTACGACACGGAAGATTTTTTTATGTTTATTTAGAAAGAATATCCACGAGTGAAATATGCACTCCACCCTTACTCCCCTGGGCGATAAAGCACAAATAAATTATATTTGTTGTTTTGTATCTAACATTACCTACACTCCCCACTATCTTATTCTCTATCCCCCTTAGGACATACTCAACACAAACATAATCCACCTTCACCCCATGCCACAAATAAGTACAGCCTTCTCTAAATTATACATCCACACAAAGGGAAACCTGCTCCACCTGGCCTTTGATGAGTGCTCTCTCCTCAAAGTAACGCAAAGACACAAAGTGACGAAATTCCTCGCCCCCCTACTATCTTTTTGTTCCTTCTCTTTTTCCTTTATATTATAAATCTAGTCTTTTTATCAACCAGGTTCCCGAACCACAGGAAGAAGGTAAACTTGTGTTTAACGGACACGAAATGTTGTCGCGCTCACGATGGAAAACATAGAAACCTGTGGTCCCCCCAACCCCACTTAAGTACGAACCGGCACCAAGACTGAGGACTTGCGTGTTGAGAAACATCAATGTTTTGGATGTGCCCCCCCCATGACATACCACCCTGCTCGCCCTCACATGAGCTTGGGCATTCTTGAAAAAAAACGGGCCGAGTGCACCCAATACACCACAAACCAACGGCTGGTGTATTCCCCCGGCTCTACACCACCAACCATCTCAATGATATCACTCCTACATAACTATTGTCACAGACTTTAATGATTAGAGGAACCTCACGTGGAGAAGGAAAATAGCACGCAAGAGGAGTAGGAGTAGGCCTTCTCACCACTGGATATGAAATAAAGGGATGTGGGAGGTTAACATCCCAGGTTTTTTGCGTAAGAGAATTATTGTCTTTGTATCTTGTCTCTTGATAAAAGCTCAATTGCAATAACACAATATGGGAAAATGAAGCCTACAGCCGTCATTTGGGCCCCTTTGCTATTTCCAGAAAAGTACATACCATCAGAGAAATAACCTATCAATAAGAAACTCGAAAAGCACTAATTTCCAACGCGAAGATTGAGAGAAAACCTTTAAAGAAACACAAAATGAAAATAACACTCCCAGCCCTACCAGACCCCCATTGTTCCCAAAAACAAACATCCTCCGCCCCCTGTCAAACCTCAGCAGCTTGGACGGCGGCACTGATTTTTAAAAAGCAGAACAAAGAAAACAGACAGACCGGTGTGACGTTCCCGACCTGTGGCCCCACGCCCCCTCTGACGCTCTGTTAACTCTAAGAGGGAAGTACCTCCCCTCTGAGAGTAATAAACAACACTAACCAAGTCACTATACTAACACCTCAGTCCCCCTCCCCTTACACATTACAAAAAAGACTATCGAGCTTGGATTAAGTTTCCAATCTCCATCTGCTCCAGATCTGGTTCTGGATTCCCTCCTCTCCACCCTGCAATAGTCTAAACATACATCCGTAGTAACCTCACCGCGAATTTCCCCGCAACGGCATTGGTGGCTCAATCACCTTCACAACCTCACCTTTTCTTGAACATCCCCTATAAAATAAATCGATTTATGGCTCATCAACAAATCAACTCGTTCTACTATGGTTTCTTCCCCTCCGCAACCTTCCTTGAATTTAACCCATCGCAGTTCCAAGCGGGATGGCGCGTACCTGATTATCGCTTATAGTATTTTAATAGACAAATAGGATCATATAAAGCGCTCCAGAAATACATATCCCGTCAAAGTCTTATTGCGTCCAAAGATCCCACACGGCCAATATTCTCGGTATTCGAATATAAAAACGTCACTTATTTCAATTGTTTAAGCTTATGCCGCGGGTTCGTTTGAGGCCTCCTAATGAAGAATAATATTGGTATCACATCTGGTCTCACATCATACCTATCTAAAAAAAACAGAAAAAAATATCGTACACATAATCTTCTCGTGCACCCACTTCTTTTTTGTTTTTATACTGATTACCCTCCTCGCCACATTCGAAAAGTACATTTCCTTGAAAATGGATTTCTGCCCTCCAACTCTTGTTGTTTATTTGGTGATTTATGAAAGGAAAAGGAAGCATATATAACCCAAACAGTTTAGCCCAGTGCTGAGCCTAGATACTTTCTCCATGTCAATTCCCATCTGAGGAAGAATACAACGAGACATCATGAACCTCCTCTGAGCCCTCTTAGCATCCCTGTAACACCCCAGAAAAAAAGAGGACTAGAACTGCGATTCTTTTGCGCGCATCCAGGTCGCTCCCATGAGAAGAACCTCACTGCTAACACACTGACCAAACCTTGACGTGGTTGCCCCCTCGCGAGAGTATGACACTAGGAAAAAAAACACCCTGATCATGGTTGTTTGTGCTAACCTTCCCTCAAAAAAATATAGATGACAGCCTTGCTTAATAATCTGCGAAAATATTCCAATTGATTCTTTAAAAGTTTCTCTATCCACAATCTCGCGTTGCTCCATTAGAATACGCCTCGGAATAAGAAAGCAGCAAAAGATGGTGTCAGCACCCACCGCACCATACACAACTAAAGAGCGCTAACGGGCTCGCCCAATTTCCTCTGGCCTTGGTTGTCATCCACAGAAGACATTCTACTGGAGGAAGAGGGTGAGACGTGGCCTTCTTTAGGGACACTAAGCTCCGCCAGTCTTTGAACTGAGGGCTGTAGGGAAAAAAAAATATAAATTATGGTGTAGCAGGTAGAAGCTCTTGTCAAGGAATGAGAGGACAAAAAGAAAAGTAGAACGGATGTTGAAAAAAGCCCCCCCTGAGAAAAAGTTTTTATCGGAAGTGAGAACGCTGGACGCGTAATGACATCACCAGAGAAGAAGACAAGGTTGTAAGATGGAATGATGAGCTCCTAATCTCTGTTGCCTTCTTCTCCATGAGGAAAGAACCACTAGAGTTGACCGGCGCGAGATAAAAAGCCCGACAAGCAACCTTCCGTACAGCTGATTTGTAGATGGGCTGTGATCACAGAGAGAGGGAAGTGAATACCCCAAGAGATTACGGCAGCAACCCCACTTGTGTGACACTCGCTACTTGAGATTGAGAGTGAAAAACAACCCCCTAGCCCTGCACTAGAATCATAATTAAAGATTATACCCTCCCCACACCAACACAACGTCTCACCACGTGGGACACTCCCGTAGTGATAGCTTCCAGGCTTTATGGTATAGAGAGGCCAAGTATAGCCGCAGGGCCTGCCTCGCTCCCTTGCCCTGCTCCTATGCAATATGCCTCCCCCTAAAGAAAAGCAGATGGATAAAGGTGAAGATCGAAGTAAGGTGTATGATAATAGAATTGTGTGAAGAGGAGCCCGTGGGTGCACTCCAACATGAATAAAAGAAAAGATAGAACCTTTGTGGATGGCTTTGGGGAAGAGCCCCTAACACAAAACGGATCCATATGAAAATATACATGTCAGATTCCTAACAAACAGAGCTTGGCAGTCCCCTTTCTCGCTCAAGTCTTTGCAATAACAACCTGAGGAAAACATAAAACCCCTCATCGCAAGTTCGCGTACCTGTAGCAGCATCACAAACTTCCCAACAGGCTCTCAAATTTTGTCACAAAGAGGGAAATGAGAACACGAGGAAACAATAAAGATGATTCTTAAGTGGATGGTCATCTACTATCAGCACCAACACCGGTATAAAAGTTGCGGGAAAAAAGTGGCTTTATTCATATAAATTACCGCCCGCTACCCCTGCGTTTCCTCGAAGACTATGAAAGCACCGCAAGGAGAACTAAGGAAAACTTTTTTATAACCTGCCCCGTTATGGCACACCCCTGAGAGAAGAGCTATGTCTTTCATCTTCTCCATTTTTTCCCCTCTTTTTTGGTCATGGTATATTTATATAAAAAATATAAAGACACACTATCAGAAGATATAAGACCCCCGGGGGTTAAAAGCAATTAGAATACTCCATTAGGTGGGTGGGGTGTGATTTTCTGTGACTTCCCTGCGCTCAAAGCCATATTCCTTGCAGAAAAGCCAAGGCAACCAGACCTCACCCCCTCATAGCAGCCCTCACCACCCATTTTGCTTGTCCCACATAAGGGAAAGAGAGAGAGAAGAGACACCATCCCTCCTTTTAAACCAAAAAATCCAACTATATATTCATGAGCTTTGAGCCGGGCCCGCAGGACCCCAACGCACCCACCCCCAGCGACACTAGAATATACCTACTAAAAACGAGAACACCCAAGGAAAACACGATTTGAGAAGGTTGGTGGACTGGTCCCAATGGAGGACATACTCAGAGAGATAAAGCATCGAGATACACGTGTCGCTCTCTTTTAACTGCGCAGTGTTCCCGCCCGTTAAAGCGAGCAAAAATGCAAGAAAAAAACCATCCCCATTTCACGGCTGGCCTTTACCGGCGAGAAACAACAAGAAAAACTCTGAAGCACGAGATATTACCAAACCCCACAGCAAGGGTTGTCCGTTTAACCCAAATTCCCCCAGGCTCCACCAGAACGTAGAACACGAGGAAAACAGACGCGAAGAAAAGTGGTTCAGGGACCCGCGCACTAACCTCCCCGAAGGTGAGATAGGAGACATATCCGACTGTAGCGAGCCCCTTCTTTCCGTCCTCTCTCCGTCAACTATCCGCGTTCCCCCGCCGAAGCGAGAGCACCAGTTTCGCCCCATAAAAACTCTTCTGCTGCGTTTGTCATTTAACGATGAGAAGGGGCACACGAGAGAGGAGGATACAACCTCCGTCCGCGCCCCGCGCACGGCCCCACTCCGTTTGACCTCGATATCTTGCCGCTGCTCACCGACAGAGCCGCGGCCGCCACCACGCGAAAAGAGAAGCCCCTGGGGATTCACGTCCCACCTCTTGTGCCTCTCGAAAGCGGGAGGAAGACAAGAACAAACGAGCAGGAGAGCTATACCTAACACAGCGCTGAACGACTGGCCCGTAGTCTATCAGGTCTTTCCCAAATCCCAAGAAACACAACCCTGCGTTTTAAAAAACAAGAAAAAGGCACGGCTCCACCTTGGCTCCAAAAATCCGTGAAGGCACACCAAAAAGATGAGCCTGGGGAACAGAAAAAAAACCCTTGTTTCGTAATGTGCTTGGCGCCACTTTCAGAATATAGGAACAATAGGTATCGCCGTGTGTCTGCTGCAGTTCCCCCCCCGTGAACCCACACACCGAAGCGGGGTGAGAAACCCCAAATACTCCTCCTTATAAGGGCTTGAGCTCCCCGGCGGAGCGACGACTAACACTGCGGGCTTTGACTGAGGAAGAAAAACGGACCAGATCGATCAAAGAACAATGGCCCTACCAAACCTGCGCGCTGCCCGTTCTTCAAGACAGAGAACCATCGCACAATCCTTTCCAGGTTAAACCGAGAGGGAGCACCGCGCACGCTTGCGAGTATTTTTCCGCGGGGGGCGGACAGAATGCCCACTCTCTCACCGGGCTGGAAAGCAGAGATTTTGTTACAACTTCCTCACAAAATGTTCGAACGGCGCAAAAAGCTAATTAAATGTTTTTATATCTTTTTGCTCTGTACAACTACAATCTTGTTCCTTGGTTTGCTACTCATCGCCTTGGTAACCTAAGATAAAAAACAGAAACTTTTTCCTTGCCACAAGGGGAATAAAAAGAAAAAGCAACCAAAAAATTAAGCACTACTGTGGGTGAGGTCATGTCAGCTCGAGGACTTTGTGGATATATAGAGCATCGAAATACACGAAAGTATACAAGTTTTAAATAATTTTGGAATAGAACTGTCCACAACGTATAATAGACAACATCCCTGAAATCGCTCGCCTTATGAGGAGGCGGAGAAAGAACTACCCACCTCCAACTGCATGAAATGAGATGCTAGTACAATATTTTAATAACCCCTTGCTCAGGTGGCCTTCTATAGGAGTTATACATTAAAGCTAAATAAGAGCAGCTGCAAATCTACCATACCCTTTATTTGCTACAATGGAGAAAAGCTCGGAGATAAGGCAACGCGTCTCTAGGCTTTTTCTTGCCTATTGCCCCCGCCGCTCTCTGCTTGCCATGTTAGAGGATGTCTCTCTTCGGAGAGAAACAGACGCCAGAGCACAGCAATAAATAATGAAGGGAAGATTTTCATAACACGGGTGGTGTTGGTACTTACTACAACAAAGAGCACTTTTTGGGGTTCTTTGTGTGTCGAAAGGGTTTGCATAACACAACCGGGAATACCACTGTATTTCCCAAATAATGGTATTGTTTCTCAAATAAGGAGGCTTTGTTAATAGTTATGCACTCAGCATCACATTTCCAGATTATATTGAGGAAACACCCACAAAAGTCTCTTAGCCGGGATTTTGTTGAGCATAATAAAAATTAAATCTACCCAGCCCGGAAAGGAGACAACCACAACAAAAAAGAAAAAATAGTGCTTGTGGCAGTTAAGCATTTGTTGTCTTTTGTAAGAGTACTTTGATGGTAAGTAGAATTTGAGTAAAAACACAAAAGCAAGGACAAAAAACAGGAAGACCTGATACCAGAGAGTACGTTCAAGCGATTTTGCACGGTGCTGCCGAAGGTATTCTAGACCCTTGCGTATTATAGCTATATACAACGTCAATTATTTTCTACGCTTCTAAGACGTTATAGCTGCTAAAAATAAAAGTCGTGTGATAGGCGTGTCTAGTTTGCCAACTTAAACATAATAAACAATGACACAAGGATGGAGAACTGAACAGTACGTCCTTGCACACTTCAGAATTGCTTGTTTTGAAGCCTGTTATGGTATTTAGGAAGTATGGTATAAATGTAGAGCGGAGAGAAGAGCACATTATGAAATTTATATTAATATACACGAAAGCTTAAATGCGCTTGAGGAGAGATTAGATACCATCCAACCCCACCCATCCCCCATTGTCTACGTTAGCAACTGAAAGGAAAGAAATAATTAGCGCACAAGCCAACAAAGTTTATGTTGTTGCCGTCACACACTATCCAATCCCCAAAGCTCAAAGAATGCATAAAGAAATGATATAAGAGATAAAACACGAAGAGCCTGGCTTGGCTGATCCTTTAGTATGCCAAATAACGACTCAAAACATCAAGAATCGGTTATGAGTAGTCCACAATATGAACACCCTGGCCTTTTTCCCCCGTACTTTAGAACCTGAACCCAAGACAATTCGCTTTATGGTTCACACAGAATATAGTTGATATTTGGAACCCATGTCGAACTTCTCTGAAGAAAGGGCAACGATGATTGCAGCCGGGGATTTGCAGGAATTCGTTCCTTTTGGTCGCGACCACTGCAAGAACCACCCTAATGCTTTGAACCTTCAGCTTCGTCAGCTGCAGCCAGCCTCTGAATTATGGTCCTCTGATTAGGAAATAAAGCAAGCTATGTCTTCTGCTAAAGTGGGCATCTTCCTTACAAAGAGAGCTGAACAAAATACATGATGTAACAGAAGGTTTGTTATAGTAGAACTATTAGACACACACAAAATAAAATAATTTGAGAATAGATTTAGTTCTAGCAACACTTGATAAGAACACTCGGAGACCCCATAACGTTTTGTATTAATTAATACGCCTACCCCCACTATATATATAAGACCTCCTTTACGGGAGCACCCACCCCTACTCCACTGAAGTGGTTAAATGTTGGCTAACATTGGAAAACATTATCAAAAAGAGGCCTAGCGAGTTGTTTGGTAAGTTCACGTCCACAGCTCTCACTCACGATCCCCCCTAACCTGTGCGCGGCTAATTCAAACTAAAACATTAAAGCGGATAAGCAATATGCTGAGGTGTATTGGTTAGAAGAAGCCATGGCTTCCGGAAATGATGGTTAAAAGCTTTTCCATTGACGCTTTTGAAAAAGTTAACTTGGCCCCCGGTTTAACCTAAAAAGGGATGGGTTCCCTGCTTTCCCCGGAGACCCTGTTCCACTCCTTATTCTGCACGAAAAAACCCCCAGCAACAAATGCATTTCACCTTAGCTCCAGACACACTACACCCTGCTTAAAAAAAAAGGAAACCCCGGACGTCTCACCTTCTGCACCCAATCCCTCTCCTCACCTATGATCCCTCTTTCTCTAAAAACAACATCAAAGGAAAACATACTCTTGGAAATAAGGTTGGGCCCAAAAAGGAAAAAACAAAAATGAAACCTTGATCGGTTGTTAAATCCTTAAACAAACATTGACGGTAACGCCCCCATAAAATCTTTTTATGTGATTAGAAATTGGAATTCACAAACGCTTTGCTCCCGCCCGCATCCCCATCAGACACACCCACCCCACTTTATTTTGCAATAAACACACAAAGGTCCCTCCTCCCCTCCTTAACAATAAAACCCTTCCCAAAGTAGAGAGAAATAGAAGAAAGAAACTGGGGTGAAGGGCCCCTCGACCATCGAAATGGTTAGTGCCCCCCACATCCTCCCGTTTGAAGGCCCTGAGAGAAAAAATGAACCCTCTTTCCCCAAGAATTTTAGACTTGAAAAAGAATAAACGGAAGAGTTCCCTGCCCCTTATTGGGGTTTTAGTGATATAAATAATATTCAACTATATCTCACCGAAATGGGGGTAATTTGGCTTCCCAAATATACCGCTATTACCACGCCTCGTTGAAAGGGGACAAAAACACACAAAAGCACAAGTCCAGACTGCCCTCCTCCCATCCAAGGAAAACAACCCTCCCTTCCCTTTAGAGGCCAAAGGAAGCCCATTGCTGCCCATCTGCCCCTTTTCCGCCCCCTAAGCGAAGTCCTCCTAGAATAGTCCAGAAAAGTTTTATTGAAAAAAATAGCGTGGTGCTCTTCCGAAAAAAAAAAATAACCCTGTGATGTCCTATACAACCTCTAATACGGACCCCATATGTAGTTCCCCCAAACGCCTGAGCACCCCTGCAACACTCGTAACAAGAGACATCAAAGGTATCCCCTAAACCTCAACTCCAAAACTTACAGTCAAAAAGCCGAGAAGCGAACACCTGTGGGGAAGGCTCGCGCCCGCTAACCCAAAGAGTAAAGTATAAAGAATAGTTGGCATTTGGGTACATGTTTATTTCCCAAGAAAAAGTAGATTTATGAAAAGGCCTAGGAAAATAGAATCCCCAACTTGCGAAAAAGATTAATCCTGGAAGGGTAATTCTTAGCCCTTTGCCATGACCACAACAAAGAGAAAAAACCACAACAAAAAAACAATGGGAGATCTTCACTACCCCAAATGATTTCTGGAAAAAGGAGAGAACCAAACCCCAACCCCCACCCAACCCACAGTCCAACCTTTGTTTCACCCGAAAAGGTATAATAACATGACTGTGAACAAAACTCTCTTAGAGCCAAAAACAAACAAATCCAGACAGCCAGTTCGTGCACTCGTCTCCGCTTTCTAAATTATTGATTTGATGATAGGTCAAGCCAAGGTTATGGTCCAAGCCAAGGTTATGGCAAACACTGAGCTGTACCTCTCCTCTCCTGCTTTACTTAATATTCATATATCTTTGAAATCAAATCTCTTGGAATGTTCATAGTTAGAAACTTTCTATCTTCCATTCATCTTGTGGGTGGGACAAGGGGAAGATGATGAATGTATTTGTGGCTGTGAAGCAGGGATGTCTACACTGTATCAAGTCCTCCATTGAGTCACACGTGGACCTCACTGGCTCTTTTCTACTCTGCATTATATTTAATACACACTTTTAATTTCTTCTCAAGCATGTATTTTATTTTCTGATCTATATCTAAGACACACTTTTTGCTTGCCTGTGTTTTTGTCAGAATAATACAGGGGACATAGAAGTATAAAATAAAACACTTAATACAGAGAATTTTTGAGTCAGTTTTAAAAAAAACTGGGTGTTTTACATTCTTGTGTGTCTATGCACCATCTGTGTGTGGTTTCCACAGAGGCCAGAAGAGGGTGTCATATCTCTTGGAACTGGAGTTAGAGACAGTTGTGAGATAGCTTGTTAGGGGCTGGGACTCAAACCTGGGTCCTCTGGAAAGCAGCCAGTGCTCTTAACCTCAGAAGCGTTCCTCTCACCTCTCCTAGAGTTACCTCAAGAATCCCCTGATATAATGTACCCACTTTGCTAATTCACCCACTTCGCCATCCATGTACCACAATTTTTTTAGGAGTAAATGTTGGATTCTATTGAAAACAAAGGAAGTACTTGAGCATGTCCTGCGTGTTAATTTTTCAGGAAAGCTGGCAGTT
>NC_050446.1:103350765-103445763 GCF_903995425.1 Onychomys torridus
CTGGGAATTGAACTCAGGTCCTCTGGAAGAGCAGCCAGTGCTCTTAACCACTGAGCCATCTCTTCAGCCCATATTTTCATTTTTATTAAGGGGAGAATTTGTAACAGATATTCTTTTTTTTTTTTTTTGGAGCTGAGGCTCAAACCCTGGGCCTTGCGCTTGCTAGGCAAGTGCTCTACCATTGAGCTAAATCCCCAACCACCAAAATATTCCTTACAAAGTAAAATACTTACTTGCTAGCCCCATATTGAGAAATCTAGTCTCTTATCTATATGAATGTAATTTAAGTTCTTGACACATTCGGTTTTTTTTTTTCTAATTTTTTAAATTTGTTTTAGAACTGACATTTGAAGTGTAAAATTTTTATTTTTTACAGAGAAGATGGTGAATTAGAGGATGGTGAGATAGATGATGCAGGATTTGAAGAAACACAAGATCAGGAAGCAAAAGAGAATGAAAAGCAGAAAGATGAGAAAGCCTACAGAAAATCAAGAAAAAAACACAAGAAAGAAAGAGAAAAGAAAAAATCCAAAAGGAGAAAACACGAGAAACATAAGGTTAGTTAAGCTAACATCAGCTTTCCATTCCTTTTTGTTGTTTGCTTGCTCACTTGTTTGAGACAGTGTCTCATGTAACCCAGAGCTGTAAGTCATTCGATAGCTGAGCCATCTCTCCAGCCTAGAGCAAGAATTTGTCCATATCACTCAAGGGTCTATGGAATAACATACCCTACTGGTTAACACCACTGGTTGAAACAAGCTTCTGTGGTGATGAACTAGTTTCCTTCTTGTGAATGTCACATGCTTCTTTGTTTCCTTTCAGCGTAACTCTCCATCTGGTGATGACAGTTCTGACTACAGCCTGGATTCAGATGTTGAACATATGGAAAGTTCCTATAAGAGAAGAACGAGCTTCTACAGGGATTATGACATTCCATTTTCTCAGGTATTGTCTTTTTTATTATGATAAAACATGTGCAGCATAAAATATACCATGTAACTGCCTTTCAGAGTATGATTTAGTGGCATTAAATATATCTGCAGTATTTATCATCACTGCCCTCCATCTCCAGAACTTCTTATTCTTTTGAAACAGATCTCCTGTACCTGGGGACCAGCCCTGCGCCTCACTCCTCTTAACTGCTGCCTCTCTTTTGTCTATGAAGCGGCCTCTTCTGGGCTCTGTTGTGCTTTTGTCCTTTAGGACCTGACCTGTGTCACTCAACGTGTTTACACTCCATTCTTGTATATGCTCCATTTTTGCTTATCCATTTATCTGTTGAGGGACCTTTGGGTTGTTTGCATTTTTGCCTGTTGTGAATAGTCCAATTTATTAAAATGGGTGTAAAATTGTCTTCAAAACCTTTCATTCATTTCCTTGGAGCATATGCCTAATAGTGAAATTATTGGTGCTTTTTTTTTTTTTTTTGTGGAGCTGAGGCTCGAACCCAGGGCCTTGTGCTTGCTAGGCAAGCACTCTATCACTGAGCTAAATCCCCAACCCTTGGTTCTCCTTTTTAACTTTCTGAGGAACCAGCAAGCCATTTTCACAGACTGTCCTATTTTACCTTTCCATCAGGAATATGCTTGAGGCATCTTCTTGGTGTCCTTGCTGAGGGCTTGTTCTTTTCTGTTTTCACTGGCCGTGGGAAGTAGAAAAGGGGTGTTTAAGTGGCATTCATGTTGTGGTTTTTCGCATTGTCTTTTAAAGGTGTCAAATACAAGTTTAAGTTGCATGGTTTTTTTTGGGGGGGAGGGGGATACTTGAAAATCTGTCATGCTAGCATATGTTTGGATACAAAGGGAAGAGCTTAGCTGCCTGTGTCTGGAGGGGCTGGTTCTGTGGGTGGAGCCTGACAGTTGGAGATCCTCAGGGGTGGGTCCTGGTCACTTGCATGCCTTTTTCTTTGGAAAAGGAATTTACATATGTTGGCATGAATTTTAAAATATTTGTATGCCTATGACTATTGAGACACAGAACATGGAAAATAAAAGCTAAGAATAAAAGTACAGTGTTTAATAATGTAAGTGGCATTTAGTGTACTGCATTTAGTGTTAAATATGGTAATAAGGAAATACTAATGTAGTCAGAACTAATAACTGTCTTTTATCTTTTGTTCTCCCAACTTTCAGGGGGGAAAGATACTCTGTGTTACTATCAATTGCTATTATTAGTTGAACATTTCTGATAATGATTGTCCATTTTTACCTAGCATGGACATATATCAGGAAGTTACATGACATCAAAGAAGAGTCAACATAACAAAAAATACAACAGTAAAGAATATGCTGAGTCTAGTTTCTACAGTGATGATAACTTTGGTAACTACAGTGATGACAACTTTGGTAATTATAACCACGAGGAAGAAGATGACTTTTCCAGTCAGCTGAAATATTATAGACAATCTCAGGAATCCTCAGGGAAAAAACAGAGAACTAAAGGAAGCCCGCCAGGTGAGTTTAAAGTTAGTCTATCTTAAAATGTGAGAACCATATAGGTTTACAATAATGAATTTCTTAGTTCCTTTAAATTAGAGTAAATCTAATTTTTAAAAAAGGTGTAGCTTTTAAAAGGGGTGTGGTTGTGCATGCCTTTAATCCCAGCACCAGGGAGGTAGAGGCAGGAGAATATATGTGAATTCAATGCCAGCTTGATCTACATAGTGAGCTCTAGCTCAGCCAGGACCACATAGAGATCCAGTCTCAAAATAAAGCAAAGCAAAACAAAACAAAATGAATTATGAACCAGATGATGTGGCTCATGCTTATAATCCCAGCACTTGAGAAGCTGAGATGGGAAGACCACTGGGAGTTCTAGGCCAGCCTGGGCGACAGGGTGAAACCCTACCTCAAAACAAAGATAGATGAAAATAGTTCATTATGAAAAACAAACTTCCACAATTTAAAGACATAGCCACACACATACATTTTTATCTGTATGCCAGGTTGACATCTGAAAATATGATATACCAGTCTTTATAACTGTACTTCCTCAGCATTTAAAAGTGTAACATCCTCTAGATTCCTATCCGCACCATTTTTTACATTTTTTGAGATGGATATTAGTGTGTTCTCTTTTTGCTATTTAATTTCTTTATTTTTAGATTTGTTATTTTTAAGTGTGTGTGTGTGTATGTGTGTATCTGCATGTGGGTATGTGCACAGGAATTCAGGTGCCCACAGAGTCCAGAAGAAGGCATCAGATCCTTTAGAGCTGGAGTTAAAGATGGTTGTGAGTTGCCTAATGTGGGTGCAAGAGCAGTGTGTGGTCTTAACTGCTGAGCCATTTCTGTAGCCCTCTTGATTTCCTGTAGTAAAGTGAAACTTTTCACATATTCATTGGTTGTTTCATAGGTCATTAAAAAAGCTTATTTTGTATAACTTTGATAAAAAGTAACAATTGCATTGTATTGTAATTCAGTATCCTGTTTGTGTTGTTTATTTTGAGATAGTCTCAGTATGTAATCCTACCCGTCCTGGAACTCAGGGTAATCCTCTTGCCTATGCCTCCCAAGTTCCAACATACAATTTTTTAAATTGGATATCTTTTCAGATTTTTTTTTTCCGGTGCTGAAGATTGAACCCAGGGTCTCATGTATGCCAGGCAAACACTCTACCACTGAGCTGTATCCCTGGAGCACCCTTTTAGATACTTCTGTTGGGTACAGCATCTTGCCATGTAGCCCAGTGTAGTCTCAAACATGTGTTCCTCCTACCTCAGCCTCTGCAGTGCTAGGGAGGCACTTTAAAATACCAGTGTTTTTGGCCGGGCGGTGGTGGCACACACCTTTAATCCCAGCACTCGGGAGGCAGAGACAGGTGGATCCTGTGAGTTCGAGGCCAGCCTGGGCTACCAAGTGAGTCCCAGGAAAGGCGCAAAGCTACACAGAGAAACCCTGTCTCGAAAAAACCAAAAATAAATAAATAAAATAAAATACCAGTGTTTTCAAAAACAAACAACCAATGAAGATATATGGAAACAACATTATTATGAGAAATCTGGCTTGCTACAGATGAACTACTGTTACCTGTATCTTTCTTAAAATATAACTGTAATGATTAGTTCTCTTAAAAAACAGAGGCTTGTTAATCATCTTATCCCAAGATGGGGATGGGGAGACAAGTGGCTTCTCTAGACTCTTAAGCCTTGTGTCCTATGTAGCTAACACCTCCATCTTTTGAGAAAGAAGCAGTACTCAAAAGGTGGAGATGGGTTAACTTTCTCACTGGCTCTTAGGAGAAAGAAGGATGATTTACTGTAGACTGTTAAAAATATATTGGTATTTGTAAGCTAATTGATGTTAGTTATATTGCTTTTTCTGTAATATTTAAAGCACATTTTAACTTTTTAGGTTCTGAATACCGGATTAAAAATTTTAATACTAGTCATGGACGTGTTTTGCCGAAGAAAATCAAAAGAAAAGAACACCGTGGGGCAAGAGTCACTAAAGGGCCTAGTGTCTTTTCAGGAATGGATGACTTTCAAGAGGTACTGAGAACTTATGTGTAAGGAGGGGAAGGCCTTTTTTCATTTTTTAAATCATTTGGTTGCAAAGAATACATCGTGATTGTAATGTTACTGTCTGAATAAATGAAAAATTTACCACTAAGATCCAATGAATATAAATAAAATCCTCTCCAAAGAAAATTTCAAGTTAGTCATGATATTAGTATATAGCTACACATTTAAGAGATTTAGAAATAAAATAAGGTGTATATGAAAAGCCTCAAAATAAAATTGATCTGTTTCTAAGCAAAACCATATCGCCTATTCCTCCTTCATTGTGTTCTCCTCTCCTAGAGGCCTTTCTCCCCAGTGCACACAGCAATAACAGGGTGATATAGCTCAGTGGGCCAAGAAGGAAGGTGCTGGTAAGTTTATTTATTTATCAGAGCTGAAAGCACTGAAATGGTGGAAAGGGAATATAAATGGCCAGAGAGATGAACTTAAATACTTTTTATCTAAGTTATTCAGCAAATGCATGTTCAGTTGAGCTGCATTCTGAACTGTACGTTTCAGCAGCTCTGACCTGGAGTTATTGAGTTCCTGTATTCTGTCCTATTTCTAGCTTTGATTCAGTCACACAGAGGCAAGAGTGGACTTTTAAATATCCTCATTACATTTTATGAATTTTGTGCTCATGTGTGATTATGTAGGGACAGCACACATGGAGGTCAGAAGACAACCAGGTGGATCCCATAGGTCCTGGGGTTTGGTGCAGGTGTCTCCACCAGCAGGCCATCTCATAGGCCCTCGAGTTGACTTTAAAAACAGCAACCTTGAGTACACTACATGGCTGTAGTTTGAAAATGCTTGGTTTGGGGCTAGAGAGAAGCCTTAGCAGTTAAGAGCACTTACTGTTTTTCAGAGGACACAGATTCAATTCCCAGCATCCACATGGCAGTTCACAGCCACCTATAACTCCAGTTCTAGGGGACCTGACATCCTCTGCTGGCCTCTTCAGGCACCAGACACACACATGATGTACATACATACTGTAGGCAGGACACTCATACACGTGAAATAAAAATAAATACATCTTTAAAAAGAAATGAACATGCTTGATTTTCTGGTGGGTATTTAGATAATGGGCAGAGGTTTTTTTGTTTGTTTTGTTTTTGTTTTTGTTTCTCTGTGTAGCTTTGCGCCTTTCCTGGAACTCACTCTGTAGCCCAGGCTGGTCTCACAGAGATCTGCCTGGCTCTGCCTTCTGAGTGCTAGGGTTAAAGGCGTGCATCACCATCGCCTGGCTCAGAGGTTTCTTAATGTATACTACTTAGAATACTATTTAAGGATATATTCACAAGTTTGATCTAAAAATAAAATATGCCATAGAGATATTTGCACCCCCATATTTATTGCTACTTTATTCACTATAGTGAAGACTAGGTCTGGTTAATTTCAGTGTGTGATTTTATTTGCAAGTTTTTTTTAAAGATTTATTTATTTTGTATACAGTGTTGTGCCTGTACACCAGAAGAGGACACCAAATCTCATTATAGACAATTGTGAGCCACCATGTGGTTGCTGGGAATTGAACTCATGTCCTCTGTAACAGCAGCCAGTGGTTTTAACCGCTGAGCCATCTCTCCAGCCCTACTTGCAAGATTTTTATATAAAGTTTAAAAAATTAAAAGTTCAGGCTGAAGAGATGGCTCAGTGGTTAAGAGTACTTGTCTTTGCAGAGACCTTGGTTTGGTTCCTAGCACCCACACAATAGCTCACAACCATTCAAAAATCCAGTTCCAGGGCATCTGACACCCTCATCTGACATTGGGCATCAGACACTGTAAGTATGGTATACATACAGACATACAGACAAAACAGTCATACATAAAAATAAGTTAATGTGAAAATTTTAAAGTTCATATCTAGATTCATTTGTAAGATGCAGTAATACCATCCTGCTTTAGGGGATATAAGCCAGCATTTCATGTATGAAAAGTGGTGAGCAGATTAGGCATAAAGAGGCCTCTTTTACTCTGTTCCTCCATCGTTCTCAGCCTCCTCCTCCTTTCCTCACCTAATGTTTACTGAGCTTCTCCTGTTCCATGGATAAGAGCTTTCTTATTATAGTTTTCACTGTTATATTTGTTCATTTTCTTAGACGTAAGAGATTTCTAGAATGCCTTGCTTTTAAGTAAGGTAAACTTAAGTAAGTTTGCTCCATTCCTGATGCTTATACAATAGGCCTAAAAATAATTAGTTCTCAAAAAAGTGCCTTCAAGCAGCTTACTGTCTGTTTATACTTGAATCTGTAAAATGAAGGTGTATGGTGTTAACTCTTGAGGAAGCCTACAAATACTAACATTTAAATGCCTCTAGATACAGGCACTAACTCAGTCTCATTATTATTTAGTAGGACAGTCAAGATAAAAATACATTATCATGTGTCAGTTAATTGGCTGTAATGAGAGAAATTTTGTATGTATGCAAGTATGTGTTAGTGTGTGTTTATATATGATGCACATGTGTATGCATGTGAAGACCAGACAGCACCTTGTATGTGTTCTTCAGGATCTGGGCACCTTCTTTGAGACAGGGTTTCTCATTTGGCCAGGAGCCCCTTGATTAGGCTGGCAGGCTGGCTAGGGACCCCAAGAATCTATCTGTCTTTGTCTACCTTCCCAACACTGGGATTACAGGCACAAGCCACTACGTCTGACTTTTTTACACAGGTTATGGGGCCTGTGCCCCATTCTCTTTGCTGACTGAGCACCTCCCCAGCCCAGAGATACTTAGGATGCAAGAGCCCAAATGAAAGCGTAAATCTAATTAATCTTACCAATAAAAAAATCAGGAGTCAATTATTGGGGTAAGAATCTGAAAGATCAGAGAACCAGGAGCAGCCACCAGTTGCTTCCTACCTCTTCAGTTACTTAGTCCAAAAGCCTTGCCTTACCACTTCTTGTCTCCTCTCTCTACAGTCCTCCAAACTTCTATGGTCACCTAGTGACTAGCCCTGCCCTCTGACTCCAAGCAAGCTTTATTTGTCAGAACACAATCAAAATATCACATAACGTGGTGATGCACGACTTTAATCCCAGCACTCGGGAGGCAGAGGCAGGCAGATCTCTGTGAGTTCGAGGCCAACCTAGTCTACAAAGCAAGTTCCGGGACAGCCTCCAAAGCTACAGAGAAACCCTGTCTCAAAAAACCATATATATATATATATCACATAACACCCAAGGGAAAAGGCAAACTAATCCAATTAGAAAGAATAAATAGTTACTGGATTCATATTGTGTTCATGCTTGAAAAAGATTATTTATTTATATAAAACTTGTGAATGTAAGTCATTACAGTTAGCCTGCTTCAATGATGTATTCTGCCTCCTTATTCCTTCTGATACGTAGGGCCAAAGTTGAATAGGTGGGAACTATGGAAAGAAGTAGGGCTGTGAAGTTTCTTCTTCACTTAACGTACTTCTTTCTCTCACCTTAAGTTGTGACTTCTGTTCTTTCTTCTCTGAGAAAGTGCACAGAAACCACACTGTACAAAGCCTGTCATCCCCACCGTCTGGAAACATGCACCAGTGGGAAGAGAGACCGCTTTCGTCATTACCTTTGGCATCTTATTGTAAATTAGGTCAGGTTTCGTCCCATAAGGATTGTGAGCATTCTTTTTCCTAAAGTTGTTTTTCTGTAACTTGATTTCATTATTCACTGCATAATATCCTGCCACCTTAGTGCAGCGTGCCATCATTTATTGTATCCTCGTTGTGTGTGGCCAGTGTTTTCAGGTTTAAGTAATTTTGCAGTAATTACTGTAAATAAAGTTTTGTGTGTGCTTCCCCATTCTTAGACTAATTCTGAAAAGTCAAAATTCTGTGTTTAACACTTACATGTTTGTTTATTTTTGTGGTGCTGGGGATTGAATTGGACCTTGTGCAGTGCTAGGCAAATACTGACATGCCGAGCTGCAGCCTTGGCATCAGGGTGGATGTTTTAAAGTTGCTTATCCTGTATCTGTCAGCAGTTCACGAGAGTTTATATTTTATAGCACCTTTACCAAACCTGAGTATTATTATAAAGTTTCAGGCCTTTTATACTGTTATTTTAAAATAGACCTTTAAAAGACAAAAGGCCTCCTTGCAGCCAGTAGGAGCAATAAACAAGACCACCAGAAGCAATTCTCTCCAGTTAAATGAATAGACTCAGCATGGCTAATCTTGATTACTATTAGTAGTCAAGTTATACTGCTTTCTAGCTCCATGTAAGTATGTCTTAACCTGTATTGATATTTCATATCTTACATTCATGGCAATTTTTTTCTTGCAGTACAGTAAACCAGGGAAAAAGTGGAAAGTTATGACTCAGGAGTTTATTAACCAGCACACAGTGGAGCACAAAGGAAAACAGATCTGTAAATACTTCCTGGAAGGGAGGTGTATTAAGGTAAATGTTCCTGTGAAGGGTATGACAGATCATTCTAACTTTCAACGTAAACTTTAGAATTTAGTCCTTTGAGGAGTGGTTATTTTCTTTCATTACTCATATAGTTGCAATAACGCTAGATTTTTTTAAAAAGGTACCTTGCATGAAATTACTATATGTATCCAAACTTATTTAATTACATTCTGGGACAGCAACAATGGGTAGGAAACAGATTGCACTTGCAGATGTGTTAACGTTTGTGACACATACAATTGTGGCTGTCTGACAGTGAAGTGGAAAGAAAGCATACTGGTCTAACTAGTGCACGGTGGTTGCATCTCACAGATGCACTGCTTCCTTGTTGCTATTAGCTCTGATTTAGACATGACACCAAGAGGTTAAGTAAGTTCCCATGCTACATCTAGAAATGGTGGGTGCTGGTGGGACACTGGCAGAATCCTGAGGCCACATACACTGCTTGGGCAGGACTTCAGAGGGATTGTCTGCATCATTAGTAGCTCAGTATCTCACACTAAGGATGATGACTAGAGCCCTACCGGGACACACGGAGAGAGCATACCTGAATTCTTTCTTTTGCTTCCTTCTGTTTAAACAGGGAGATCACTGTAAATTTGATCATGATGCAGAATTGGAGAAGAAAAAGGAGATCTGCAAATACTATTTACAGGGATATTGTACCAAAGGAGAGAATTGCATTTATATGCATGATATCCTTCATAGAAACTGTGTATCAACCATCACACTGATATTTCAGGCAAAGTGCTCAGGAATGCATTTCTTTATAACCCAGGAGAATGGAAAACCTTATTGTGGCTCAAATCCAGAATCACTAAGAGAAAAGACTAAAAATTCGACAACAAAACCTACAAGCTAAGTAAACACATTAAAACATGGCAATTATTTATATAACTTATATAAATAAATATGTAAAAGTTCTGTAACTTCTATAAGAGTTTCCTAAAAATTGAGAAGATTGGGAGAAGGAGAGAAAGATAATTCACAGGAAAGAAACATAAATGGTGAAAAATCAAATGGAAAGATGCTTTATCTTGGTCATACTAAGAGGAATATAATTAAAGCCATAGCAAGCTAACAGCCATCAGATATACAAAAACCCCATTTGTTATTAGCAAGGCTTTGAGAGAGAGAGACACTAGAATTTTTTTGATGAGGTCACGGTGGCACACCTTTATCTATTGTGCTGTTTGTCCTCCAAAAGAGTGTATTTGAGCTGGTTTTGGCAGCACACGCCTTTAATCCCAGCAACCTGGAGGCAGAGGCAGGCAGATCTCTGTGAGTTTGAGACCAGCCTGGTCTACAGAGTGAGTTCAAGGACAGCCAGGATACACGAAGAAACCCTGTCTCGTACCCCCTCCCCCACAAAAGAGTGTATTTGATATTTAATCTGGCAAATACACCTCATTTTTTGTTAAAATATAATTTGTTTTAGTCAAGAAAATACAAGTATATTGTTTTCAAATTCGATAGCATTCTTTAGAAACCAGATAGCAAAATCTGAGTTTCTATGTTCTTAGGGTCTCATTTCATTTGTAAATAAATGATATTTTATTTCATTCACTTTCATTATATTTCATTATACTTTGTGGTTGTTCTGGGGTTTTTGTTTGTTTGTTTGTTTTCTGTTTTTGAGACAGAGTTTCACTGTTTAGCCCAGACTGTCTTTACACTCACTGTATTGCCCAAGGTGGTCTTAAATTCTCTTGGCCTTTTGAGATTACAAATGTTTGCCACCATGACTTTTATAATTTTAATTATAGTCAGTATACATTTTCAGTAATGTTAATAGTGATTGAGGCAAACATAATATTTGTGTTAACATATATTTTTTAAAAATCAAAATAAGTATATTTTACTAAGATTTTTATTAATTTTAAAGAAGGTTTTGATTTTAGCAATGTTTTTTGCTTTAGCCAGAATTAGTCATATGATTATTCTCCCATGAGTTTTTCATTCTGTTTTGTTTTGGGTTTTGTTGTTGTTGTTTTTGAGACATTGCATTGCCCTAGAGCTCAAGAGGATGTAGACTATTCCAGCCTTGAACTCACAAAGACCCACCTATCTCTGCCACCCAAGGACTTGGATGAAAGGTGTGCACCACCATGCCAAACATGTCAGATGGCTTTAAAGCCACAAGGTATTCCCCAAATGCATGCCTCCCAAATAGTACATTTTCTCTATACAATAAATTTTGTATTTTCTTTAGAAATTAGTCTCTAAAAATTCAAGTAAAACTAGTCTGTGGCTTTAATTGTTGGGATTTTTCCTCCCTCGGAGCTGAGGACTAAACCCAGGGCCCTGTGCTTGCTAGGCAGTGGTCTACCACTGAGCTAAATCCCCAACCCCAGGATTTTTATTTTTAATATGACATATCAAAATCCCTTTATTTCCTTCACAGATTAAAAAAAGTTCTTATGCAATTTTTTGTTCTCTATAATATTTAATTATTGGAAAGGGATGGTACCTATATATTAAAAATCAATACTATTTTCTATAACTGTTAAAATGTTTTCCTTTTAAAAGTTCATTTGTATTAGTACAACTCTTAACACTTAACAAGGAAGCTTCTATTTTCAGTAGATGGTGGTTAGCACAGAGACCCACAACCAGTCCAGGTGCAGAGAATAAGAGACTGACATGCTAGGCCTGAATGGAACATGTATGTCACCTCCTCACCCAAGGCTCAGATAAGTTTTGTAAGAATGGGCAGAACTGTAGACAGATCTCCCAAATCATGATACTTATTATTATAAAAGATTGGCTGATAGCTTAGACTTGCTTCAAACTAGCCCTTATAACTTAAATTAACCCATTTCTATTAATTTACTTTCTGCCTCATGACTTTATTACCTCATCTCCGTAGCACTCATGCTGCTCATTTTGTGTCTCATTTGGCCGCCTTTTTTCTTCCCAGCATCCTGTGTCTGGCTGTCCAGCTTAAACCTCCTGCCTAGCTAATGGTCATTTAGCTTTTTATTAAACCAATCAGAAGGTGCCTTGGCAAAGACACATCTTCACATTGTACAAAAAGATTATCCCACAACACAGAATAATAGTAAGAGTCAAAGGCAGTAGATGATTCGAGGAAATGTGTCTTCCAGACATAGCAGGACTGTTGCATGTATGACCTTAGGACAGTGTGACAGAATCCCAGCATGGAGAGGGGAGGTAGACAGGAAGCCCACTCCTAACTTAGGAGCTATGGGCGGTTGAAAGCAGCTGGGAGAGGAAGGGTCAGTTTCCTTTAAAAGTGTTTCTTTGGGTAGGCTGACTATGCTCCTGTAGTGTGACTATGCTCACACTCCCAAAAATATATGGACAGCACAAATTAGACTTGATGTTTATGATTTGGGGCAGGGGCAGAGCACAAAGTTGGATGGATAGAGAGAGGAATGTATCTGAGGGGAGTTGAGGGATGAATATTATCAAAACATTCTGAATGGAATTTTCAAAGCACTCCTCCACTGTTGGTGGGAATGTAAACTTGTACAGCCACTTTGGAAATCATTATGGCACTTTCTTAGAAAATTGGGAATACCACTCTTGGGCATATACCAAGGAATGCTCAATCATACCACAAGGACACATGCTCAACTATGTTCATAGCAGCATTATTTGTAATAGCCAGAACCTGGAAACAACCTAGATGCCCATCAACTGAAGAATGGATAAATAAAATGTGGCACATATACACAATGGAGTACTACTCAGCAGTGAGAAACAATGACATCATGAGGTTTGCAGGCAAATGGATGGAACTAGAAAATATCATCCTGAGTGAGGTAACCCAAACCCAGAAGGACAAACATGGTATGTACTCACTCATAAGTGGATTCTAGATGTAAAGCAAAGGATAACCAGACTGCAACTCACAACTCCAGGGAGGCTGCCTAGTAAAGAGAACCCTAAGAAAGACATAGGGATCACCCAGTGACAGAGAAATGGATGAGATCTACATGAGGATACTGGGAGTGAGGGGGATAATGGAGGGCAAGGGTAGGGGGAAAGAGAGCTTAGGGGATCGGGAGTCCCAGCTGGATCAAGAATGGGAGAACAAGAAAAGAGAGACCATGATAAATGAAGAACCCCATGGGAATAGGAAGAAGCAGAGTGCTAGAGAGTTCCTCAAGAATCCACAAAGATACCTCCACTGTAGACTACTGGCAGTGGTCGAGAGGGTGCCTGCGCTGACCTATTCTGGTGATCGGATGGCCGAACACCCTAACTGTCATGATAGAACTCTGATCCAGTGAAGCACAGGGACAAATAGCCAAACTAGTGGGAAAACATGAACTGTGAACCAATAGCTGAGGAGCCTCCATAGAACTGGACCAGGCCCTCGGGTTAAGTGAGACAGCTTGAACTGTGCAGGAGGCCCCCAGGCAGTGGAACAGGGACCTATTCTTGGTGCATGAGCTGGATTTTTGGAACCTAGGGCCTATGCTGAGACACTTTGCTCAGCCTTGGTGCAGGGAGGAGGGGACTGGACCTGCCTCAACTGAATCTACCAGGCTGGGCTGACTCCCCAGGGGAGACCTTGCCTTGGAGGAGGTGGGAATGGGGGGTGGATTGGGGGGGGGGAGTTGGGGAATGGGAGGAGGGAGGACAAGGGAATCTGTGGCTGATATGTTAAATTAAATTAATTATAAAATAAAAATATCTTTAAAAATGAAAAAAGTACATTTGTAATTGTAGAATAAGAATTTAATTTTTTAATGTTTCTACATTATTAAAATATTGATCTAAAGTATATTATTAGAAGTGATTACAAGTCCTTCAGTATAGCAAATACTAGCAAGTTTGTATTGATTTAGCATTTTTTTAAAGATTTACTTATTATGTATACAGAAGAGGGTGCCAGATCTCATTGCAGATGGTTGTGAGCCACCATATGGGTGCTGGGAATTGAACTCAGGACCTCTGGAAGAGCATTCAGTGCTCTTAACCTCTGAGCCATCTCTCCAGCCCCTGATTTAGAATTTTTTATTGTGGTAAGAAGACTTAATATGGGGCTGGAGAAATGACTCAGCGGTTAAGAGGACTGACTGCTCTTCCAGAGGACCAGGGTTCAATTCCCAGCATCCACGTGGCAGCTCGCAACTGTCTGTAACTCCAGTTCCAGGGGACCCACCCTCACACAGACATATGTGTAGGCAAAACACCAATGCACATAAAATGAAAATAAATAAATTTAAAAAAGAAGACTTAATATAAGATAGAGTCTCTTAACAATTTTTAAGAAGGTATAACATAAATGTTGATTATAGGTACAATGTTATACAGCAGATATCTGGAAATGAATCATCTATATATCAGTTACTTTTTCAAATGAAAAAGACTAGACCTTGAACCTGAGATGATGGCTCAGTAAAGTGCTTACTATTCGAGTATGAGGAGCTGAGTTCATATCTCCAGCAGTGGCATGTATACGTAGTGCTGGAGGGTGGATGAGACAGACAAATCCCCAGCGGTCAGTGTAGCTGAATGGTGATCTCCAGGTTCTGTGACAAACTGTCTCAGAGGTGAAGGTTGAGAATGATAGAAGAAGACACACAATGTTGACCTCTGCCATATATATATATGATGTGTGTGTGTATGTATGTATGCAGGCACGTGTGTGTGCACATGTGCACGAACAGATCAGCACACACACAATTACCCTTGCTTTTACTTGGTCTGTTCCTTAATATTTTTGTTTACGTGAATTTCCTTGCAAGTTCTATCATAGTGGAGCAAAGTGCTACCAAGGAGACAACTGTAAGTTTTCCCATGATGATCTGACCAAAGAGACAAAGAAACTTCTGGACAAAGTGAGTAGTGCTTTTGCATTGATTGCTTGCTAGATCTTTTGTCAGATTTTATTTGAATCATAACTTATAAGGAGTATTTTATAAAGTTGCTAAGAAATTGAGGAACTCTTGTAGGTTTTGTTCTATTAATATCATTTGTCAGAAAATAGAATTATTGGTCTAGAAATTTGAGAATTTTTTAATGTGATCCCTATTCTGACACTAAGAAATAATTTTACTTTGAGCAATACTCCACAAACTTGCTAGGGATCAGGTTTTTCTAGATTCTTGGCCTTTTATCTAAAGATTGAAAATAAGGGGTCTAGTCTTACTGTAATTTGTTGTATCATGTTTGGTTAATATCCCTGCTGGGCCTGCTCTTTTCTGAAGGGAAACAGAGAAGTAAATCTGGAGGAGAAGCGGGGGGACTGGAGGAGAGGAGGAAGGGGAAACAGTGGTTGAGGTATAATATATGAGAGAAGAATAAATAAATAAATTAATTAAAAAGAGAAAAAGGAAATAAGGGCACATACAAAGTTGCCAGAGTAGCAAGATAACTTTGTTGGGAGCAGAATTGAATTGGAGAGGGCACTTGTCAGGACTAACAGTGAGTTACATGAGTGGGGCTCAAGAGGAGCCAGATGTAGCACATGGTAGTTCTCTGGTTTTTAAATTGTTATTATTATCTTCTTATTGTATGAGTGTTTTGCATAAATACACAATAGGTGTGCTTGGTGTCATTGGAGGCCAGGAAATTGGTGTCAAGATCCTCTGTAACTAGAGTTACAGACAGTTGTGAGCTGCCCTGTGGAGGCAGGGAACAGAACCTGGATTCTTTGGAAGAGCAGCCAGTGTTCTTAACCACTAGGCCATTGCTCCAGCCCCTAGTTCTCTATTTTGATTGGTAGTTTAGTCATATAATAGTTTTTTATTGCTCATGTCTCTTCCTATAATACACCTGATTTTAATCATATACATACTCAATTATGCATAAGCATAAATAAGATGGTAAATAGTTATCCCTAAAGTTTACTTGAAAGACATAGTTTGTCTTACTAAGCATGTACCTAAAACCAGCTGATGCAAGATCAGCACTTTTATTTTTCATATTAAACATTGATAATATACTTGAATAAAAGGTGTTTGAATTTGTTAATTGGAGTGGAGAAATCTGTACTATTGTTCAGAGTATATGTAGCCAAGCATGTGGGCATACTAGGGGGTTCTGAGGTTGCTAGGTACATTATTTGGAGAGGGGTTGTGTATGTATTGTACATGCAGGTAAAGTAACTAGGCTTCCAAGTGCATTGTATAAAGAGGTGTGTAGACTGTCTGTGTGTCTGTCTGTCTATCTGTGTGTCTGTGTCTGATGTGTCCAAAAACCAGAGGTTTCCAGACTAAATTACCTTCTATGTTTGACTGCTTTAAACCATTTTGAACCTCATTCTGTATATTGAAAATAGTTACATAGAAAATCTCTGATCCATTGAAACTTTAATGTTAATGTTAATTTTTTTCTTTTAACAAAAGTAGCTTACTAAGGTCTTCAGTTTTAAAGCTTGTTCTGACGTACTAACTTCATAAATTGTCCAGGTGTTGAATGCTGATGAAGAACTTATAAATGAAGACAAAAGAGAATTAGAAGAACTTAGGAAGCGTGGCATCACTCCTCTCCCCAAACCGCCCCCAGGAGTCGGCCTTCTGCCAACCCCATCGGAGCACTTCCCCTTTTCTGACCCTGAAGACGATTTTGAGACAGATCTTCCTGATGATTTGAGGAAAATTCCATCTCTTTTTGAAATAGTTGTAAAACCTACTGTGGATTTAGCACATAAAATTGGGAAAAAGTAAGTTAAAACCATCAATAAGGCAGCATTTCCCCCTAAAGCTCCACATTAAGATACCAAGGAGTATTCCAGGTCACTCGCATGGTTGGACTTGGCAGAGAAGCAGTTACCTGACCTGGTTGGGGGTTGCTGTTTCCCTTTTCTCTTTGCCTTTACCCTTCTTTCCTGCCCTAGTGATTTTCTCTGCAGAATTCCTGCACAACTTGAGAAGCTTTGCTGTATAGTAACCCCCGAGGGGCACTGCCAGGATGGATTTGGCATTCCTTCTACCTGGGGATGAGCCTGCATTTTCAAATGGTTGATACTGTGTCTCCAGTACATTTGGTTCTTTCTGAAAGTATTTCCTTAGGATATTAGAGGAAAGACCCGGGATAAGCCACGTCCAATTTTCATTTTCTAGCAAGGCCATTACAGTCCTGATTCCTATCCTTTAGTGAATGTATACCCAGGCCCTGCTTTTATTACTCTTTTAATCCTGAATACCCAGGAAGGCAATGACATCTCAGCAGACGAATAAGAAACTAGAGTAAACATCACAACTAATGTGAGCCAGTAAGAGTATTTCATTTAAAGTTAAGAAGAAAACCAACATGGTGGTAAATGTGCTTGTAATGTCAGAACTTGGGAGTTTTGAAGTATGTTGTTTTTGGCCAGCTTGACACAAGCTGGAGTCATCTGGAACAGGAAACCTTAGAGAAGATGCCATTGTCACATTGGCCTTTAGGCAAGACTGAAGGGACATTTTCTTGATTATGTGGGGTGATACAGCCCACTGAGGATGATACTCTCTTGGGCATGTGGACCTGAGTTGTACAAGAAAGCAGACTGAGGAAGCTATGGGGCAAGTCAGTAGTTGGTGATGTTCTCCGTGGTCTGATTCAGTTCCTGTCTTGAGTCCCTCCCTGCTCCAGCTTCTCTTCATGATGGACTGAGCTATCAGATGAAGTGAGCCCTTTCTTTCCCAGGTTCATCACAGAGATGGAAGCGAACTAGGGTAGGATATGAAGGAGGCGGGTTATGAGTTTAAAGTCGCTGCTAAAGGCCATGTAGTGAGTCTTTGCCTCAAGTTTAAAAAGGGTAAGAACACCTACCATTTTGCCAGTGTTATATATCATAAGCAATGAAGTGAAGGAAAGATACAAATACGTCAAGATTAGAAGTATATGGGAGACTCATCACTGGGCAGTTTCTCTCCAAAAAATGAACTGACAAAACTATTAGAAATGATAAAGTCAGCATTAAAAATGAAGTCTTTTGTATGCTATCAACATAATAACCTTCCATTGGAAATCACTGTCACAGCCATAAGTTTAGTTAGTAGGATTGTAAAAACAAAAGAGAAATGTATCCTAGTGCTGGGTTTCAAGGTGTCTTTTATTTATCTTTGCAGTTTTCTGTATTTTCCAAACAGTTGGTAGTGAGCAGCAATTAAGAAAACCATATCTGCAGCCAGGCAGTGGTGGCCTTTAATCCCAGCACTCGGGAGGCAGAGCCAGGCAGATCTCTGAGTTCGAGGCCAGCCTGGTCTACAAAGTGAGTTCCAGGCAAGGCACCAAAACTACACGGAGAAACCTTGTCTTGAAAAACCAAAAAAGAAAGAAAAAGAAAGAAAGAAAGGAAAAAAGAAAACCGTATCTGAAACAAAAGCAAGATACACGTGTTTTTAACCTGCCAATGATATGGAATAAGTAATCCCTTAAATACACGGGATTCTAATATGACATAAAAGATCATTTTTAGCTAGTGTCTATTTGAGAGTATAACATTTTTGTTGTCTCTTTGCTTTGAACTGAAATACTGTTTTTTGTTTTTATTTTGTTTTGTTTTTATATACAGACCACCAGCATTTTACAACAGTGCCTCACCACCAGGACCACAGTTTCAGGAAGGCAGTCCCTGTCCACAGCATATGTATAGTTCTGAGTCAAGTCCAGGCCCAGGACCTAATGTGCCTCAAGGATGCGATAGTCCTGTGAGGCACCCAGGCTCCCCTGGCCATCACCCATGTGTGGGACCTCCTGGTCCACCAATGCAAGAGAGCCCACCTTTGCCACATGGTCCGTCTGAAAGTATAGGCCCTCATAGTCAAGCTGGAGGGCTTATTCAGCTGGACACACTACCAGCTGTGGGTGGAGCTTATCATTCCCCAAGCTTTCCAGGACATGTGATGAAAGTCCCTAGAGAGAATCACTGCTCTCCAGCTTCACTGTACCAGCAAATGCCTGGAGAGATGCAGCTTAACACCGACTCTGAGTCCATGCAAGTCCCAGCTGAGTTTTACGATGATTACTACTCACAGCAGGCTGCACAGAATTTTCAACCCCCTGATAACTGTGCTGGTAAGTTGGAAGCAACTCATTTCTATTTTAAAATATTAAGACTTGTGTTTCATTAAAAACATGCATTTTTAAGTTAAGTAGAATTGATGAAATTGAAACTTTGAAATGTTTTTGAGTTCTTCAAAACTATAGAAACAAAACTTTAGATAACCTTTGATGCAATAGATTTTTTGATAATATTTAAAAACACAAAATTTAAAACAATAGAATTTAATTTTTTTTAAAGATTTATTTATTTATTATGTATACAGCATGTATGACCAGAAGAGGGCACCAGACCTTATTAAAGATGGTTGTGAGCCACCATGTGGTTGCTGGGAATTGAACTCAGGACCTCTGGAAGAGCAGTCAGTGCTCTTAACCTCTGAGCCATCTCTCCAGTCCCTTAGAATTTAAATTTTTAAAAATATTTAATTATACAACAACTTAGGAATCCAGTGTGGTGATTAGGAGAGATTCAGTCTCTCACACTTAGGTGGAGTTTGAGCTCACAGTGTCTCTTCTGGTGTGTCTGTAGATGAGATGTGGCATGAAGAGTTTGCGCAACAGCAGCAGCAGCCTCCCACGGCTCATGACTCACCTAAGGCTGGGACTGGGCCTGACCCCAGCAGCAGTGTGCCTGGTCACTGCCCTCTGCCTGCTTCGGGGCTCCCTCCTGCAGTGCAGAGAGCTCTTTTCATCCGACTGACTCAGAGATACCAAGAAGATGAAGAACCAGCTGGCAGCCAGCCTCAGAGAGCATCAAGCAAGGAAGAAGGTTGAATAGCTTCTTACCTTTTGAAATAGGTTAAGATGTGAAAATGAGTTCCTCTGCACCGTCCCTCCAGTTTACCTTGTAGCCCTCGTCTTAGAACTGCTTCTTGCTTTGGTGACAGGCTTTAACTAACAGTTGCAAAGGTTATAGTTCTGTACAAGCATAAAAAGGATGGCGGATAAGAGTATCCTTCCTAAAAGCTTACTTGAAGTCACAATTTGCCTTACTGTGCATGTACCTAAAACCAGCTGATGTAGGATCAGCCCTTCTATTTTTCCTATTAAACATTGAGAATACACTTGGCTAGAAGCTGTCTAAATTTGATTGTTACTACAAGTAGAGGAATCAGCACTATTGTTCAGAGGCAAGAGTACATGTAGCCAAGTAGGTGGGAATCCCTTTTAGTGATTATACTAAGTTCAGAAATAGTATTGCTTTTAGTGTTAATTAAGGTCAAATATGAATGCTTTATTTTTAACCACAAGCTTCTGTCTGTATTTAGATGATCCAGTTAACTGGTACTCCAGTAGTGAAGAGGAAGAAGGAAGTGGTGTCAGGTCAATACTGAGAACATTACAGAAACAAACAGGACCTCTAAGAAGTCAGCAACACCCTCCCACAGAGCTTGGCATTCCTACTGATCCAAGACTTGCCAGAGAGAAGAGGAAAGGAAGTCAAGTGGTTGATCCAAGGCTTCGGACTGTCCCAAGGCAAGACATTAGGAAGCCGCATGAGTCTGTCCCTGTGGATCTTAGACTTGCGTGGGATCCCAGGAAATTAAGAGGGAATGGAAGTGCTTCTGGAGGCTCTTCTGCTGGTGGAGCAAAGTTTGACTTACATCATGTAAACACTGGGGCAAATCGCAAACTCAAGAGAAGGGACGACGATGATGAAGAAGGTACAGAAAGAGAACTGAGAGAAAAAGCATTCTTAATACCTTTGGATTCTTTACCTGGAGCAGTACTCCAGGATCCAAGGTCACAGTTAAGACAGTTCAGTCACATTAAAATGGATATTATCCTCTCCAAACCCAACTTCGCAAAACACATCGTGTGGGCTCCAGAAGACTTACTTCCGGTCCCTTTACCTAAACCCGACCCGGTATCTTCAATCAATTTACCTCTGCCTCCACTTATAGCTGACCAGAGGCTCAGTAGGTTATGGAATACAAAAAGTGACCATCAAAGTGCCCTGTCCCTTGATCCAAAATCAGCAGCCAAAGCCAAAATTAATGTAACACAGAGAGAGGGCTACTTAGAACAATGTGGAGACTTACATAGTTCAGGAAGTAAATTAGGAGACCCTAGGCTGCAAAAGAATTTTGATCCTAGGCTTCACAGACTGCCCAATGCAGAGTCACATCAAGTGACTATAAAGGACTCACATGTATCAAAGAATGCCCCAAACTTAGCCAGATCAAACCCTGCTTTGTCACAACCCTCAACAGCATTATCTACCAATGCTGGCCCTGTGGCTCTTCCTCCATATGCCCCCAAACTCTCTTCTTCAGCTGGCCTTCCACTGGGAACTTCAAGTTCAGTTCTTAGTGGCATTAGTTTGTATGATCCTAGGGAGAAGCATTCAATGTCTTCATTAGAGCTAGCAAGCAATTCTTCAGAAGAAAATGCCGAGAACCAGGAAAAAAGTGGTTTAAAAAATAGTGATAAAAATGAGCCTTCCCCTGGAGAAGTGATGCTACAGAACACTCCTGTGGACATGGAAGTCCCTGTTGAGGGGCCAGTCGACATGCAGGCAGATCCTCTGAGGAGTGATGATACCGTCCAGGTCCCCGCCGTGCACAGTCTTCCTATTCAGGCCTTAACAGGTCTAGTGAGACCTCCATACAGTGATCCAAGGCAGGCAAGAGAGCCAGGACAGGCAAGCCCAAGCCCAGATGAGGATCCAAGTAGAGAAACAGATGACAAATCTCTGAAAGAGGTTTTTAAGACATTTGATCCAACCGCATCACCATTTTGTTAGCTGTTGTGTAATTATGCTGTTCTCACGCTGTCACAGTTCTCTGCAGTTTTGTAACTGGTTTACTTCGATAGTTTATTTATTTTTTAAATTATAAACATTTTTCAGCTGCTAGTATCAGAACCACATGAACTTATATCCTCTAAAGTCTGTGGTGTTTTATATAATATTTTTATAACTTCAAGAGATAGTATAGAAATACATATCATGTTAGCATTAGTGAAAGTACTTTTATTGTAAGTGAACCATCATGAACTCAACACTCAACCCAAGTATATGCCAGTTGTATTTCGTAATCATTGTTTAGGTTAACAATTACCACTTTTATATGGTTGTTTAGTTTCAAGCAATATGATATACATTAATTTTGAGAATCAGTATTTTAATTAGGATCCTCTGTCAGCACAAAACTGATTAGTGTGTAGCGCCAACTGCTAAGTAAAATGCAAGGTGAAAACATTGAAAACCATAATTAGCTTAGCTCATGTTTAAGGCATCACTTTATTAGCACTGGCAACACTGTTTGTGTACATGAAGCACTTGAATGGTGTATCTTTTAAAGTATTTTATTGTACATTGTATCATAGAAGCTGAAGGAATATAAATAAAATGTTTTGCTACAGTAAAAAATTTCCAAGTTCTCTAACAGAACTTTAATATTTTAATTTTTCATATTAAATAGTTATGAGTTTATTGCTGTCACATTGTGATAATTATGTATTTCAGTGTTTTGTCTTTAGCAGCATAATTTTTATGTCTTTCAAATGATGTAACTGCAATAATTGTGCTCATCTTGACTGTGGCAATTTTTAACAGAATTTTCCAAATGAGACTAGTAGATATGAAGCTGATAATGTTTTTAATGTCTAGATTCTGTATTTTTTCTTGCATAGCAAAAACTCCCACTGAGATGGCAGGTATATTCCACTGTATATGGTACCAATAAACAGTCTTTAGATCTCACATGACTGGTTCTACGACAGAGATCACCTGTGTTTTAATTATTTAACGTCTTCATAGCTTAGAACTCTAAATTGATTAGAAATTGTATTTTATGAAAAGTAAATTGTATTCATCCATTGTATTCATTGACGTGTATAGGCACTGGCACCTGTGTTTTCTGATATAAGTCATAACTCACAGTGTCACACTGGCATGGTCTCTTTAACTGCTGGTGTATGGCAATGTTTGCTGCGATGGCCCCAGTAAACCACTTGGAAAGGAGAATTTTTTATGAGACAAGGAGGTCATAACTCCAGTCCTTAGAGAACGCTCCTACAGAAGCAATTTTCACAGTTCACAGCAAATGGTTTGTTTCTGTTTGTGGTCTAAAATGGCTCTGGATAACAGGGTAGGCTGAAAGATGCTGTTTAGAGCCACCATAGAAACCATTTTTTGACGTCTGTTCAAATGAACTGTACTGTTAATTGAAAAGTCAATAAAATAGATAAAACTGACAAAAAAAAAATGTATCCCAGAGAAGTACAATTTCCTCTTTTATTGAAAAAATTTTTTAAAAAAATCAATAAAATACCTAAATTTTAGTGAATCAAAAATTGTAACAAATGTTAGTTCAACTCATGCATTTATCCTTATTGTTGAATTATTAATAATTCTGAATATACAAAAGAGGATTATTTGGCTTGTTAAACATGAAACTTTTTTAAAATTACTGAAAAGGAAATTAGATGAAAAATTTTAAAGTAAAATATAAAAGTTATTAGTTCCAACAGTGGAATATTTGTTTACTCATTTCATTTTCTTTTCTTTTTTTTCTTTTTTTTTTTTTTTTTGGTTTTTTGAGACAGGGTTTCTCTGTGTAGCTTTGCGCCTTTCCTGGAACTCACTCTGTAGCCCAGGCTGACCTCAAACTCACAGAGATCCACCTGGCTCTGCCTCCTGAGTGCTGGGATTAAAGGCGTGTGCCGCTGCCGCCTGGCTCATTTCATTTTCTTAGTCACTGTTCCATTGTTGTGAAGAGACACCATGGCCAAGACTTCTCTTACAAAAGAAAACATTTAACAGGAGGCTTGCTTGCAGTTTCAGAGGTTTAGTCCAGAACCAGTGTCATCACAGCAGGAACGATGGTGGAACATGGCAGCACTTAGGGTGCTGGAACAATAGCTGAACAATAGCAGGTCTGCTGGCCAAGAGAGAGAAAGTGGGCTTGGCACGGGCTTTTGAAACCTCAAAGGCTGCTCCTGGTGACACACTTCCTCCAACAAGGCCACACCTCCTAATCCTTCTTAAGTAGTGCCACCACCTGATGAGTAAGTATTCAAATATATGAGCCTATGGGGGCCATTACTATTCAAACCTTCACACTCATTCTTGGATGTCTATTATATTATTAGCTAGTGCCCTAAAGGCTATTTTACAAGCAAACTTGATCTTAGTTTCAAGTTTGACTATACAGTTTATATGCAAGTACTTTATGTTTAAAATAGTGCTTTTAACTTACACCATTCTTTGAGATTGAAATATTCACTTAGGGTGTATAGAGCTTGTCAATATAGAATTGCTTAATCCCCATTTCTTATTTTTACACACACACACACACACACACACACACAAATGTAACAAATACCTCTCAGTGAGTTAAGCCCTTTTTTAAAGTGGGTTGCACAGGGATTTAAAAAGAACTTTCCCCATAGGCTTAGATATTTGAATACTTGGACCCAGTTGGAGCCATTGTTTGAGGGAGGTTTAGGCAATGTGACCTGGTTGGAGGAAGTGTGTCTCTTGTGGCTGGCTTTGAGAGTAAAAAAGACTCAATGTACTTCCAGTTTGCCCATTTTTGGCTTGTCTTTGAAGATGTGAGCTCTCTGGCTTCTGCAACCATGCCTACCCGCTTTAGTGCCACCTTGCCACAATGGGCTCTTGTACGAGCCAAAATAAACTACTCTTTCTGTACATTGCTTTACCATGGGATTTCGTTGCAACAACAGGAAAGTAGCTAATATTGCTGGTATTTTTAATATTCATGGAACTTGGTGTATACTATCACAGTGAAACTAAGTTAAGTCCTATTCTTAGAAGCTTCACATTTACAGAGACAGAGACAGTTGGTGTCTGAAAAGACTGCATGAGCTCATCTCTTGTGATTGAACCTTCATGCTGGGTCTCAGAATTCATACCTATTTACTCTGGTTGAGTAGAGTATGAATCGACCAAAAATGGAATCGTAGATCATAAAAATCTAGATTTGTCAACTGTTTTCCTGTATCTGAACCAATGTTGAAATGGTTTTACTCTTAGGTATTTGGTCCCATTTCCATGTGGAATCTCCATGTTTCCACCCTGTGCTGGAAACCCCTGGAACTGGACCGCATGAAAAAAAACTCATTATGCAATGATGTGTGCTTGGGTTTTGTCTTCTAACTTGCCTTAGTATCCCAGACCTTAGTGTTCCTGCTAGTCCTGTTTAAGAGTGGGAGAAGCCGGGCAGTGGTGGTGCACGCCTGTAATCCCAGCACTCAGGAGGCAGAGGCAGATGGATCTCTGTGAGTTCGAGGCCAGTGAGTTCCAGGAAAGCCTCCAATACTACACAGAGAAACTGTCTCAAAAAACCAAAAAAAGAGAGAGAGGGGAGGAGAGAGAGGGAGGAAGGGAGGGAGGGAGGGAGAGAGAGAGAGAGAGAGAGAGAGAGAGAGAGAGAGAGAGAGAGAGAGAGGGAGAGAGGGAGGGAGGGAGGGAGAGAGAGAGAGAAAGAGTCAAGTAGTTAAGTCTTGTGTAAACTGAACAGTTACAGAGCTGGAAGAACAGAGACCTTTCGAAGATCTTAAAGTTTAAGGACAAAGGAATTCATATTCTTGTTCTAAATTGACTTCTGAGCTTATCTCAACATCTAGTTTCTTATCTGTGATGTATAAATCATTTCAACTGTTCATAGGCTTGAGGTAGGGAGGGAATTGTTTTTGTGGTGTACTTGTAAATACAAACTCGCTTTCTGTACATCACAGATACAATTCCTACATTCCTGTTGGGTTATTAAGTTATTCATGGTTGATCCAGAACAACCAGGAGTGACCTGTGGTTACCAATTTTATAAAGCTTTACATGTGCATGGAAATCATAAGAGAAGAAGTTGTTTCAGAGAGTATTAACCCACCAGGTTAGCAAGTTTTTAAGTGTTAGTATGTAAGAATTACAGAACTTTTTCTTTTTCCCTTTTTCTTCTTCTTCTTTTTTTTTTTTTTTTTTTTTTTTTTTGTTTTGTTTTGTTTTGTTTTTCGAGACAGGGTTTCTCTGTAGCTTTGGAGGCTGTCCTGGAACTCGCTTTGTAGACCAGGCTGGCCTCAAACTCACAGAGATCCACCTGCCTCTGCCTCCCGAGTGCTGGGATTACAGGCATGCGCCACCACCGCCCGGCCAGAACTTTTTCTTTAACCACAAAAGTGTTTGGCTTATAGTTTGTCATAAGGATCTGACTCGCCCAATTCATACAGGATGGATGCTGACAGAAGCCACCAGTTGCTTTGCCGCTGGGCCATGTTGTATGTCTGCTGGAATAGCATGTGAGGGTGGGGTGGACATCTATTCAGTATAAAAGCCATTGGTTTTTAGAAACAACAGAGGTACTGGTTCAGGTGGGCATGTGACCACACTGTTTAATCATGAGTAGTTCATGTTTTAAATGTAAAATGTGTAAGAAGGAATGAAAATGTACTACTAATGCATTGAAAATATCAGCTCTTCAAGTAATCAGGCCTCATACTTCTGATTTTATACAAACAACTTTTGTTTTCTTACAGTGGTAGAGATGGAACCTAGCACCTCAGCATACCAGGCAAAAACTACCATTGAACTACCCTTCCCAGCCCTTCACTGTGGATTTAGGTATAAGGATATTAAGGTTGGAAGGAGTAGTACAATTTGCGTTTTGTTAGTGTGGTAGTTTGAATGTAACCCCATAATCTGAGAAGGAATGGCACTCTTAGGAGGTGTGGCTTTGTTGGAGTGGGTGTGGCCTTGTTGGAGGAAGTGTGTCACTGTAGGGGTGGGCTTTGAGGTTTCCTATGCTTAGGACACCGCCCAGTGTGTCAGTCAGTTTCCTGTCGCCTGCATGATGTAGGACTCTTAGCTGTCTCCAGCACTATGTCTGCCTGTGTGCTGCCGCACTCCATCATGATGATAGTTGACTGAACCTCTGAAACTGTAAGCCCTCTCAATTAAAAATTTCCTTATAAGAGTTGCCGAGGGCTGGAGAGATGGCTCAGAGGTTAAGAGCACTGACTGCTCTTCCAGAGGTCCTGAGTTCAATTCCCAGCAACCACATGGTGGCTCACAACCATCTGTAATGAGATCTGGTGCCCTCTTCTATATACATAATAAATAAATAAAATCTTAAAAAAAAAAAAAAAAAAAAAAAGAGTTGCCGAGGTCATGGTGTCTCTTCAATGCAATAAAAACCCTAAAACAGTATCTTGTCAAAGAGGTTTGATCCATAACAATTTATTATAAAGAAATAAAGATAGAGACTGAATTTTTAAACAGTAACAGTTTTTCCCTGGACCTCCATTGTCATCATGTCTTGGGATTGTCAGTGATGCACTTTCACATTTTACATGCTTCTTAAGTCAACACAGAGGAGACTGTGATCACCCATTCATTTCAGGTAAGGGCTTGTCTCATACCTCCAGGTGCTTAGAAGGGAAGTTAAAATAGATTTTTTTTTCAAGAAACAGTATAGTTCCTCACATATAAAAATGACAGTCAAGAAGTTATCATTTGTATATTGACTTACAAAATTTAAAACATTTTGACATTGTTTATGCTACACATGACGCCCCAGCCACCTCACTCAGAAAGGGGCTCAGCATAGATCTGAGGTTCGGGATTACAGAGGGCTGAAGTGCTTGCATAAGCTACGGCATCTGGTGGCCCCTGTGCCCCAGGACTGCTGTAGGGAGCAAGGTATCCAGACTTGGTGGTCTGTTTGCCCTCAGACCCACCGGCACCATCTCTCTGGGCTAAAATCCAGGTCATACCTACTCAGGATCAAGTATTTGGTTTGACATTTCCAGGGTTGTTATTTTATTTCCCCAAATTGTATGTCAAATTTTTGGGAAATTCTCCTCACTATTTCACCTTGGAAGGTTTATATACACCAGTGTACTGGATTAACTAACTAGTTAATTTGTCGGGAGAGTACAACCAAGAGTGTACTTTGTTGAATTGGTCAACTGTAACATTAAGAGCTAACAAATCACCTGGAAAAAGGTGTATGATGTTGGGTTTTTTTAATTTACTAATTAATTTTCTGAGTGAAATTCTCAGCAGTGGTGCTGTTGCAAGTTTCTCTAGTATTTTTTTCTGTAATCTCTATTAAATTTAAATTAAAAGTGTTTTGCTCTTATTTCAGCATTTCAAGGCAGAGGAGCCTTGTGCACACACAAGAGTTTGTAAATGGAGATCATCCCAAGGCTTCCTTAAAAAGGAACACTGTCCTTCAGCAAATCCTTTGTTCAGAAAAATTATGCCTTATCTAACTGTATAGACTAGCAGCGTGTAAGGCCCTGTTTCCCAGCTCTGTTTTCATTCTAGGAAGCCTCTCTTACATTAGCTTTCAGGCACATGCATTCTTTTGATACTGTGACATCATACCATCTACAGAGTTTGCACTGGGGGACTATATAACCAGAAACGACGTGGTAGTTAAGCTGATGGTTTTGTTTGGGCTACATTCATAGCTACTCTGGGATATGAGGAACACAGGGGCTGTAGGTTGACTCTGCCTAGAATATGTGAATCTGACAGGTTGCTGGAAAATGAGCTGAAGGAACTCATTAGGGTCAAAATGGGATCTCATTGCAGCAGATGCTCATTGACCTTCAAGGTCAGGGAACATCATAGGATGCTTTCTGGTTTCTGTCCTAGTCTGTTCGGTAGTCAAGTGCCCATTGCCTTATGGGAGCCTACAAGATTACTGGATTTAATTGTTGGGCAATTAGTCTAATCATCAGAGACTGCTGCATTGAGAGCCAGCATAGTCTAGTCCTGGTGCCTCTCCTGGATGAGCAGTATCATTCAGACTTTAACTGAGTATCACATGCCACATCTACAAGATGCAAAGTCATTTGCTCAAGAACAATTGAGGGACTCAATACTTGCTGTACAGGTGTGGGAACCTGAGTTCAAATCCACAGCACTCATGTGAAAAATGAGGCATGATGGTACACCCCTATAATCCTAGCACCAGGGAGAAGGAGGCAGGAGGATCCCCGGAGCTCACTGGTCAGTTGGCCTTGCTGAATTGATGTAATGGCCGTGTTATATTCAGAACACTCATTCAGTACCCTACCGTACTTCCCCATGCTTGGTTTCTATAGTCCTTCTACCCCATCTTGCTTCGTGTCCTTGAGCCTCAGAGAAGGTGACACAGATGTCCCCCTTAGGGCCAAGAAATCAACAGTCACTTATTTCCAACACTAGTTATGAGTCCCTAACTATGAGTTAGTTATGAGTTAGCAAGTTATGAGTCCCCGCTTTGACCATTGCCCACTGCCAAAATAGGCTTCTCTGACAAAGGCTAAGAACTGCACTAGTCTATGGGTGTAAACAAAAGTATTTATAAGGCAATTTAGCTACAAGTTGGCAAAACATCAGTAGCACATTCCTTATAGGGCCTGTGTCCCACATAGACAAAAGTTTTGCCCAGGTCTGCAATGGAGGCACATTCTCCATCCTGTGGAACAGTCCTCAAATCCAGTCAGGAAAGATTGGTCACCCCCAGAACATTCATGTCACTACTGCAGCAGTGGGTAAACCATGCCAGGTGATCAGTATTGGAGCACACAGGATCTGCAGGCGGGTGTGATAGTCGATAACTTTCCTCCCGTTGTGTTTAGCCTCAGTTCTGCACTCTCTTTACCTACACATCAAGCCACCCAATTCTGTCTGATTGTAATGACGTAACAAGGTTTATCCTCTGCCTTAAACAGCTATGAGTGAAGCAGGAAATAAAAACAATACAAGAAAATCTACAAAGCTAAAATATGGTTTTTGAGAAGTTTAATAAAACCAATGAATCACTAGCCATAATAATGGGGGGAGGGAATCAGTGCACAAATAAACTGTACAGAAACTGAAAGGTGTGACAAATATATATAATACAAAAGTATTATTCACAACATCATTCCAATAAGCTCAATACCAGTTTTCTTCAGAATAGTTAAAACTGGAAAGAGCCCCAACATCCAGTCATTGGTGAACAGTTAAGTAAGGTGTGCTATGTCTACACAAGGGAAATATTTGGCAGGAAGAAATGAAGTACCAATACAAATGGACTTTCAATGAAATCAATGTAAGCCAGTCACAAAGAACCACTTATATTAGTCTATTTACAGGAAGTGTCCAGTTTAGGAAAACCTATAAAAAAATACTATAGCAGGAATCTTAAAAGTTCTTATTAATGAAACTCAAACCCGAGGCCAGTTATTGGGGTGAATGCTGGAAGATCAGAGAAGCAGAACAAGCCACGGCTATCTCACCTTGCTAGTTCCTCAGGTGATCCTGTTTCCTCAGGCTGGAAGCTTCTGAGTCCTCCTCCACATGAATCTCAGCTGAACTGTGTTGCTCCAAAGCCTGAACGCTTAATCAACCAAATGCTTAACTAACTACATGCTTTACTCACTTAGTTCCTGGTCCTCACGCCTTATATACCTTTCTCTTTCTGCCCCCACTCCCTGGGATTAAAGGTTGGGTTGCTGGGACTAAAGGCTCGGAGTCACCATGCTTAGCTGTTTCTAAAGTGGCCTTGAGCACACAGAGATCCACCTGGCTCTGCCTCCCAAGTGCTGGGATTAAAGGTGTGTGCTACCACCACCCAACTTCTGTTATGGCTTGCTCTGACCCATTTTCTAGCCACCATTTTTGGCTTTGTTCTAGTGGCTGTCTGTTCTCTGACCCCAGATATGTTTATTTCAGGGAACACACAATATTTCAGGGAACACAATACCCACCACAAAATACAGAAAGTAATTAACAGCTACTTGTAGTGGATTGTACTGGATGATTGTTTGAGCCATGCCCATAAGCACTGCTCCTAGTGAGGTAGCAGGTAAATGTTACACCTGCCTATGACCTTGAGGTACATGCCCTTGGGGCTGCTGGGGGACTCTTAAGACCTGGGATGCACTAACGCATTCTCTCTTGACTACCTCATTTTGGATGCTGAGATCTTGGACCAGGCAGATCAGCGTGGGGCACAGTTCAGTTTTCCCGGACCCTACGATAAATCTCCTGTGGTTGTGAGTTAACCCCCAAATAAATTCCTTTGCTCATTAAATAGACTCGGTGGATTAGCCTATATCTGTTCTATGACCCTGCCCTAGAGACAAAGCAGGTAACTGCTCTACCTGCCTATGACCATGAAGTACATGCCCCCAGGGTGTGGCCTCTTGGCTACCCTTAAGACCTGAGAGGTACACTCTCTTAGCTCCCTCATGGGACTTGGATGCTGGGACAGTCTCAGGTGCAGAAGAACAGCGTGGACCGTGCCTCATCTTTTCCAGGACCCTGCGACAATTCCTCTGTTCTGTTTTATGAGTCTTCCTTTCTTAATAAGTCCCTTTGCCCTTTAAGAAGACTTTGTGGATTTCTCAAAATAGCTACTAGGCTAGGACAAAAGGAGAAGACCACTAAAGGGATTCTCCCAGGGAATACTAAAATATTCTAAACTAATTATGTTGATGCTTGCACAAATCTATGAGCATTAAAAACCATTAAAGATTAACTTTAGATGTATAAATGCTATGATATGTGAATTAATAAAGTGATTTTAAAAACAGAGTGAACAGAACAGAGTGAAAGAATGGATGAGACAGACAGACAGACAGGAAAGGACCTAACTCTCTTCAAAGTACATGCCATTCATTTTCTGTTTGTGCTGCTCTTTTTAAAATCCCTATGTTTGTATCACGTAGAAACTAGAACATCCCCTGTTAAATTTCCATCAATGCCCCGTGTTCTTAACCAGGAATGCTGTCAGGGAAGCTCTGTAAAGCACAAGCCCTGGCCACACATACCTATGTCTGGGATTCAACCCAAGAGGCATGCTAAGTTGCCAAAGGACTGCTCAACACAGGCTGCGTTGGAGAATATGCCTCAGCTTTTATAAGGCTTCTTGAACCAGGGCTGCCAGCGTGGGGAGGGTCCTCGTGCTTGTTTTTCGTAAGCCCAGCTCATCACAGTCTTTGCTTGAGGCTTCTTGAAGGCGGTGGTGTAGGAGTTTCCTCTTCCACTGTGAGCAAAAGGCAGCAACCTCCAGCTCCTCTGGATCTGAAGAAGGCCATCTCAAACCCTGCAGGAGGAAAACGACAATCAAGCTCAGTACTGGGAACACTGGCTACATGTTTTCAGGGTCATCAGTTTGGAGCTTGTTCTGGTGAGGTTCCTTCTAGAGGGTTAGGGATGCCTTGCTGGTGTCACGGTTCTCATTATTCAGCGTCAAGGTATCATGTGTGAAGCGGGGTAGAGACCACCCACCCTGAAAGGAGATGAAAAGTAAACCAAAGTGTGTATTCATCCCTGTGAAATGATCTGAGAATGTGGCCAAGTTTCAATTCTCTCAGCAGTTGAGAACATGGGCTGCTCTTCCTGAGGACTCAGATCCAATTCCCAGCACCCATATGGCAGCTCACAGCCACTTCCAACTCCTGTTCCAGGGGATCCAGTGTTCTCTTCCGGCTTCCTCGGGCACCAGGCACACATGTGTACACAGACATATATGCAGGCCAAAATACCCACACAACATGAAAAGTCTTCCTCTGTTTGCATCTGTCATACACAACTAGAACAAGTGCAACTGGATCTGATTTGGTCTACATTACAGATAGTCCCTGACTTATGATGACCCTACATTACAGATAGTCCCTGACTTATGATGACCCTACATTACAGATAGTCCCTGACTTATGATGACCCTACATTACAGATAGTCCCTGACTTATGATGACCCTACATTACAGATAGTCCCTGACTTATGATGACCAATTTACAGTCTTTCAGCTTTGAAATAGGATTATGTCTTAAGCTATTGCTATTAGGTGTGAGGGCTTGGAGACATGGCCCAGCAGTTAAGAGCACTGGCTGGTCTTCTAGAGTACCTGGGTTAGATTCCCAGCATCCACATGCTGGCTCCAGTCATCTGTAGCACCAGTTCCAGCAGGATCTCACACCTCCTTCTGCCCTCTGAGGGCACTGCACACATGTGTACAGACAAACATGCAGGCAAAGCATTTGTACACATAAAAAATAAGTCATTTTTAAAATTAGGTTAAACTATTAATGTGTCTTCAATTCTTGGTTTGTTTAGCCCCCCCCCCCTTTTCCCCTTTTGAGACAAGGTCTCATCACTGTGTAGCCCAGGCTGGCCTCTAACTTCCAGTCCTCCTGTCTCTGCCTCCTGACTGTTGGGATTACAGGTTTGAGTTACATCTGACCTGAAATGCATTTATGACCCTACTTAACCACATTTTCAATTGATGGTGGGTTTATAGGGGCATAACTCCATCAGGAGTCAAGAGGCATCCATACAGTAGCCGTGCCTCGTCCCTTCAGGGGAGTTAAGTTCAGGTCTGAAGGAGAAGCAGCCAGGCCTGGGAAGAAGCGATGCAGACCGAGGTAGACCTCCCACAGAAAGACCCTAAGCAAACTATTACGTATTTATTTAATCTGGTTTTGCTTTGGGTTTTGTTTTGCTTTGAGATGAGGTCTCAAGTAGCCCAGGCTGGCCTCCAGTTTGCTGTGTACCTAAAGATAATCTTGAACTTCCAATCCTCCTGCATCCAGCTCCAGAGTCCTAGCACCACACCCAGGGAGTTGTGCCTTTAGGCATTCTAACAGCAGCCAGCTGTTGTTTAAGATATGGGAAACCAGAAAAGCGTTGCTTTCACCCCAAGGAGACAAAGTCAGTCAATGCACAAAACTGTGCTGTTCTCAAATCTATTCGAAGCTAAGTTTGAAGTTCTCCAGCCTCAGATGTATTGGAAAGTAGACATCTCTGAGGAGAGATGGGAATGGGACTGGTTTGCACAAGACAGCCTGGGGGGGAGCCAGGGCAGCCATGTAATCAAATATAAGGTTCAGGGGGGTGGGGCCGGGCGGTGTTTAACAGGGCTATGGATGTAGCTCAGTAATAGAGTATCTGCCTAGTATCTTCAGGGCACTGGACTGACCTCCAGGACTGAAAAATAAAATTAACAAATAGCTAATGTCCAAATTAAATAGTGTGAACACAGTGCCCATCTACAAGAAAGGTCCATGTGTCCTTAGAGTTTTCTAAGACCTCCCCTGATGCTCGTGAGAAAGGCTCAGGTCAGAACAGGGACTGAGAGCACCTCTCTGAGATGCAGGCTTTGGGGAAGGAGCAACCCCTGTCACATAGGCATGATCACTGCTGATATCTGTCCTTGTTATTGAATAAGAGCCTCCATCCATTGAGAAAAGGACAGTAAACTAAACACAAGTTAAGGCCAACAAGTCTGATGACCTCACAGTGACGGAGGCAATAAAACCCCAACTCAGGTCAATGCCTGGCAATACTGTCTCACCCCCACACAGGTGCCCAGAAGACAAATCTACATGTAATGTCAAGTTTCCAATGGAAAGTCATGAGATATACAAAGAAAACACTCCCAACCCATCGTCAATAAACAAGGCAAAAACCAAATCTCCCAAATCAGCTAGAGTCAGATCTGAGCCATGTTATCAGTGAAGAAAGTAAATATGCCTACAATTAATATCTTCACAACTGTAATTGAAATGTGGGCAAAGATGCACAGGTAAATAATAAAACCTACAAAAGAGAAGAAATCGATCTAGGTGTGGTGGTGTACATTTATAACCTCAGCATTCCGGAGGCTGAGTCAAAAAAATTCTGAGTTAAAGGTTAGACTGAGCTACATGCTGGGTTTGAAGCCAACACGGGCTACCTATGCTCTTATCTCAAAAACCAAAACTTTGCTGGGCAGTGGTGGCACACACTTTTAATCCCAGCACTCAGGAGGCAGAGCCAGGGGGATCTCTGTGAGTTCGAGGCCAGCCTGGGCTACAGAGTGAGATCCAAGACAGGAGCCAAAACTACACAGAGAAACCCTGTCTCAAAAACCCAAAACTTTATTCAGCTAACTAAACAAACAAAGGGAAATTCTGGAAACAGAAGAAAACACAGCAAATGGTGTGCAGAACACTATGGTTGTCTCATCTGAAGATTGGATACTGCTAAAGAATCAATAAAATTAGAGCCAGGCTAATGGAAATCATGCAAATAAAAAACGCACAGGAAGTGAGGTCACTGGTTTATGGAAGGAACAGAGTTGAGTAGCTAAGAGAAGATATCCTTGTGACTGCCTGCCATTTACCAGATCCCTGCGGCACTTACCCGAAGACAGGCGGCTTCTGCGGCCCTCACTGTCTTGGAGACAGCCTGGAGGAGCCGCTGTGCATTTTCCACAAGGAGCTCTTCAGAGGACTTGCTTCTTGCTAGGGAGGCCTTTACACTGGGGATGTTGGGAAAGAAAGGAGTCTTTATTCCAGGTTAGGAGGCAATCACCAATAAGTACCAGCATTTACAAGTAAGCCCCATATAGGAAGCTGAGATACTTTGGTAGGAATATTCAGAGGAGGATGTGTGTGTGTGTGTGTGTGTGTGTGTGTGTGTGTGAAAACAAGGTAAAATATTTTCCTCAATTTTCACCCTCACCACCCTTTGAGACAGTGCCTCTCACTGAGCCTGGAGCTTATGGGTTTGACTATAGCAGCAAGCCTTGGAGAAGCCCGTATTCAATTCCTCAGTCCTGGGATCAGACCTATGTGCCACTGCACCCAGCACTTAGATGGGAATCAAACTCAGGTCCGTCTCATACATGTGTCGGGCAAGCACTTTACCAACCGAGTTGTTTCCACAGCCCCAAGGGGGAAGACTATTATAAGGGCTTAATTTAGCATTTTTCAATGAAATGTTATTTTAATGCTGAGAAAAATGTGAGTCTTCTAGCATCTACAATGAAAACAAAAAAGAATATATTGTTAATGGAAACAGCTGAAGAGAGGCCACAGTAAAGATGTCAACTGCCATCAAAACATGAAAGAGAACAAATCCTGTGCACAGGACATGGCTAAGGTTGGAGGGACTGCCTCTTCTAGGGCTCACCAGTTCCTAGAAAGAGCAAATGACTTATCTGCAGACACACCTTCCAAATTCAAAATAATCAATCCTGCACATGCTCGGCCTCTGCATTTGTCCTGGCCTCTTCGTCCCTTGGAGAACCACAGCTTTTGCCTGTTTCTCCTAGCTCCTTCTGCCAGCTGACACAGGGAAGTTTTTTTCATGTAGCCATCCCTGCTTGGCACCATACCTCTTGTGTCTAGGGGGTCTTGTTTTCGATTATAATACTTGTTTGTTTGTGGTAGTCATTTTATGTCTGTATATTAAATAGTAAAAATATTGGCAGCTAAGCTTGAGATGATCATATATGTGAAATGGTATTTCCTGGAGAACAGTTGCCAAGTTTTTATTACTATTATTATTATTATTATTATTATTATTATTATTATTTTAAGATTTATTTATTGATTATGTATACAGCATGTATGCCTGCAAGCAGAAGAGGGCACCAGATCTCATTACAGATGGTTGTGAGCTACCATGTGGTTGCTGGGAATTGAACTCAGGACCTCTGGAAGAGCAGTTGGTGCTCTTAACCTCTGAGCCATCTCTCCAGCCCCATTTATTATTAATTTTTAAAGATTTATTTTCATGTGTGTGAGTGTTTTGCCTGCATCTACCATGTGTGTGCCTGGTGTCCATGAAGGTCAGAAGAAGGTGCCGATCACCAAGAACTGGAGTTACAGTTGTGGGCTACTACCATGTGCATGCTGGGAATCAAACCTCGGTTCTCTGGAAGAACAGCCAGTTCTCTTCAGCACTGAGCCATCCTACAATTTGTTCTCTGACTTCCACAATGTGTTCTCTGGCATGGACATGTGTGTGTATACAATAAATAAATAAATAAATGTGAAAACACCCCAGTTTAGCAATGTTATTTTTATTTCTCTCCATGAGAATGTAATGTAAGAGTCTAGCTGCTGCATGAGTCCCTTGCTAATACTCTTCCTGGTGCTAGGATCTGGATCACTCACTAAAGAGATGAGTTTACATCAAAGTGGGTATTGGCACCACACATTATGGTTGATATATTATGCACCCCAATGAACTTATCTGGGGGTCAGAGAACAGAACAGCCATAATATTAAACATAGAGGTTAGGCAGTGGTAGCACACGCCTTTAATCCCAGCATTCCAGAGGCAGAGATCTATCTGGATCTCTGTGAGTTTAAAGCCATACTGGAAACAGCCAGGCATGGTGACTCATGCCTTTAATCCCAGGAAGTGATGGCAGAGCAGGTATAAAAGGCATGAGGACTAGGAACTAGAGCTGGTTAAGCTTTTAGGCTTTTAGCAGCAGGTCAGCTGAGATCCATTCAGATGAGGACACAGAGGCTTCCAATCTGAGGAAATGAGGTCAGCTGAGGAATTGGCGAGGTGAGGTGGCTGTGGCTTATTCTGCTTCTCTGATCTTCTAGCATTCACCCCAATACCTGGTTCCAGATTTGTTTTTATTAATAAGACCTTTTAAGAGTCACGCTACAACACATCCTGCTCTGAACTCCCTTCCCTGCCCCTGCTTGAGAATCAGCCTGGCTGCAGACTTAGGCTGTGAAACCTCCCTCCCTTCAGAAAGGTGTAAGAAGAGTTTCCCGCTTCCTGCCATGTGAACTTCTGATTCCTCTCTTCAGAAACCTTGCCATGCTGTCTGTCTCTGATGGCAGAACCTGAACACTCCTCAGAGTCCCCACCATGCTGTTGTCCGTCTGTCTGTCTGTCCATGTCTGTCTGGGTGTCCTCTACCATATCTGAGACCTTTCACTCACAATTGCTGGTAGTCTTAACAGCCAAGCCTTTCCATATAGAAGACTGTTACTACTGGGAGTTTCTTAGTGTCTGGCTGCAGGTTCCAACAGACTTGAGTCAAAATAAAACTTTTATAGTTCTATCACGATGTTGTGTAATCTATATCAACAGGAAAGCTGTTATAGGAAGGCGATGAATCCAACTGATTCAGCTCCAGAACGGAGGCATATGAAATGACTTGATCTTTTTGGGGGTGGTGGTGTGTGACAGAGTCTCATGTGGCCCAAGCTGACCCCAAACTCACTATGTAGCCATGGAAGGCCCTGAGTTCCTGCCTTTGCCTCCTGAATGCTAGGATTATAGGTGTACACTGCCACTCCTAGTTTATAAATGAGTTAACCTTACCACATGTTCCCTGCTGATAATTGTTCTGTTTTCACTCACTATCTTTGTTTGTTTGCTGAGACAGGGTCTTGAGTAGACTGAACTAGGCTTGAACTCACTATGGAGCCAAGGCAGACCTTGAACTCCTGGTCCTCCTGTACCTTCCAAGTAGATTACAGGCATGTGCCCCCATGCCCAGCCCAGTCACTTGCTATTGATGTACAGTCGGGAGTCAGTGACAGGCATCCATCTGGGAACTATGACATTGTGTGAGCGTCAGAGAGTGTACTTTCACAAACTAAGATGGCCGTGCTGCCGTTACATGATTAATCTTGGGAACCATCATCATATGCACAGTCTTTCACCATCCAACACATCACGATGCACCATGTTTGAAAAGATAGTTGGCTTTTTCATTAGATATGATTAAAGTAAAAACAGAGGGCTAACTGTCAAAATTACAAATGGTTACAAAGGAAGGGTGTCAGTCGCTTGTTTCAAAGGCTAACTACCCCTGAAGTATTGTAAGTACAACAATACCATATAAGTAATACCATAGAGTAAGGGCCTGTGTTCTGAATGGGGAAGGGACCAGTGTAAACTCTAGGAGGGTAAATCATTAAACATATACAAATAACTTGCCCTCCATCCCTACCGGGTCTCATAAAAGCTCAGCCATTCTCCCCCAAGCTGCTTCCTACCTGGAGATGATGCTGAGCTGGCTGCACATGGTTTGAATCTGCTCCACCATACACAGAAGCTCGTGGGAACATCTCTGATCTATGCAGTTCTTAGCAATGATGCCAATGAGTCTGGTGACGTTTTTTCCGGAAGCTGAGATTTTTTTGGCTGAGGCAATGAGCTGATCTTTGGTCTATATCAGAGATGAAAATGTTAGAAGTAGGCAAACACTGTCTTCATAGGTGTCCCTGAGATAAATTACAATGCTTGGCTCAACTTACTTCTGCCCCTGGAAAGGAGTATATTTTAGATTAAACCACCATCTCCTGAGCCAACTCTAAGGGCTTTCTCTTGGGTTAGAAAGACCCTGACTGAACAAGGAACAATCTCCTTTCTTGTATGGGGGCCTCAGAAGGCAAGAAAACACAGCTTCCTAGGGTCACGTATCCCAGGCTGATCTCAAACTCACTATATAGCTGAGGATAGCTTTGGACTCCTGACTGGCCTCTCTCCAGCTTGAGAGTGCTGGGGTTACAAGCATGTACCACTGTGCCTGGCTTAAATGGTGCTTGGGGTCAAATCCAGGGCCTTGTGCATACTACGTTAGCGCTCTACCAAATAAGCTGTACCAAATAACCCCAGTCTTAACTAGATTTTTTTTTTTCTGTTTCATTCAAGAGCAGAATACTTCAGTTCTTTTTTTTTTTTTTTTTAATGATTGGCATTACAGTCAGGATATGAGATTGGGGAACACAGAGGTGAATCCTGCACAGCCACTTCCTACCAGAAACAAGCTCCACTCTTAAAATGGTCCTTGGATTTTCCTTTCAAATGTACATCTTAGCAGTGGTTGTACACACCTTCAATCCCAGCACTCAGGAAGCAGAGCCAGGTGGATCTCTGTGAGTTCGAGACCAGCCTGGTCTACAGAGCAAGATCCAGGACAGACACTAAAACCCTGTCTCGGAAAAAAAAAAAAATGTACATCTTTCCAGAAACACAAGAGGCTACAAATCCCTAGGTCCATAGTCACACACCACTGCAGACACCTGAGTCCTATTTACTTCAATTTGGAAATATACTCTGAGAAGCCAGACCTGTTTTGGTGACCTTGGGGGTCACTGGTTCAGCCAGATATTGACAGGCTGGGGGAGCTGGGAAGAACAACCCAACAATGAAAAGTTTGAGTCTGGGTGTGAAGGAGGCTCTGGGTTTGACCTTGTAGTTATATTGCCAGAGGCTACTCTTCCCTGTTCTGAACCCTTTGTCCTGTCCCTGATAGGAAAATCAGGTCCTTTGTGGCTCAGTCTTGGATTTTGGAGCCCTCTGTACCCAGAAGGCCCACACTAGAAGTTTTTTTACCTGCCACTTTGTGTCTTCCTTTTGGTCCATACACAAAGTAAGTGGATTTCTTTATTTTCCATATTGGTGTGTTGATAGCAAACAACATCTGCCTTAGTTTAACCAAGAAGAGGGATAGAGAGAGTGGGAATAGGCTCACTGTGGAAGCCAGCCTCTAGAAACTAGTGGGAAAGAGGCTCTGTTCCTCCAGACTGTGCCAGCCACAATGGGCTAGCTTTCGAGAGGTTTCAGCTCTTTCTATTAACTCTGTTTGGGGGATTTAAAAAGCAGTAAGGTGTGCTAACACAGGGACCTGTTAGCCCAGCACTTGAGACTGAGGTAGAAGGATCCTGAGTTAAAGGTCTGATGGGGATGGAGACAGTGTCCCAAAAATCAGCTCTAAAAGACATAAATAATGGGCTGCTGAGGTGGCTCCAGGGAAAAGGTACTTGCTACCCAAGTTTTGCAATCTGAGCTTGAAACCCACAAAAATAGAAAGAACACATGCCACAAAGATGTCCTCTGACCACCATATGCATGCCACCGCACACCCCTCCATGGTTTATGCACACACATAGAGGAATACTGAAATTTAAAGTACAATTCAAAAGGTATAAATAACACTCTTGACTCATTGCTCTGGAGAATGAATGACTCCTTGATTTTTGCTGACTTTACTATAGTGCAGATTCGGCAAAATTATCTTCCCAGATACAATTGTTAAAACCACAGTAGCCATGCCAGCAAGAGGAGGGAAGGGAAGTGAGTTTTACAGAGATGGGGTACTGGCTGGACCTTCGGTGTGACCTTTCCTTCTGACACTGTCCAGGGAGGCCAAGGCACTACTTTCCCACATGAAGCCCGATCGCCCACCACCATGACCCTCTGAAGACCAAGTACCAGGCCTGGCCCTCTCTTCTTCAAGCTCTGAGCCATCAGGAGCATCTCCTTGGCCATCTCTTGTGTGATCTGGGTGATTCTGCTCTCACTGTGTGCACTGCCATGGTCTGGAACAGTCTGGTCCATCTGAGCAGAAGGCAGAGAGGGGCTGCCACTCTGGTGCTGAAAGGAAACAGCTGGTTACAAGTTTAGAACAAGAATTCCTGACATTTGGGCCTCTAAACTGCAGTGAGGATGTTAAGTGTGTGTGTGTGTGTGTGTGTGTGTGTGTTCATACACATATGGAGGCAAGTGTTCTTTGGGAGCTGTCCGCTTTGGTTTTTGAGATGGAATCTACCATTGGGCTAGAGCCTCCTGGTCAGGCTATGCTAGCTGACCAAAGATTTGCCCATTTCTGCCTCCCCTGGGCTGGGATTACAAGTGTGTAACACATCTGCACACCCAGGTTTTTAATCTGGAAATAGAGTTTAAATCTTCATTCTTCTACAGTGTCTTAGAGTTTCGATTTCTGTGAAGACCATGGCAACTCTTAGAAAGGAAAACATTTAATGGGGTGGCTTACGGTTTCAGAGGTCTAGTCCATTATCATGATGGTGGGGAGCAAGGCAGCTGAAAGTGTGGTGGTGTGCTGGCAGATATGGTGCTGGAGAGGTAGCTGAGAGTTCTACATCTTGTGCAGGCAACAGGAAGTGGTCTGAGACACTGGGTGTGGCTTGAGCATATATGAGACCTCAAAACTCACCTCTACAGTGACACACTTCCCCCAACAAGACCATACCTAACAAAGCCACACCTCATAATAGTACCACTCCCTTTGGGGGCCATTTTCTTTCACACTACCACATACAGTAAGTGCTCTATCCACTGAGCCCTCCCCTCATCCCCTTAATTGCCTTTAAATCATTTTAAAAGAAGGCACAGAGGTATCAGGTGGATTTCTTGAGTCCTCAAAGCCCTCAGCAATCTTCCAAATGTAGGGAAACAGCAAGGAGAGACATGATGATTCCCTTTGAGTTTGTGCTCCATTTATCCGAAATTTGCAGAGACTGAAACACGGCATCCTCGAATCTCAGTCTAGGCAAAATAGTGTATTTCCTTTCTGTGAGTGTTCAGGCTTTACAAGGGAGAAGAAAGGACATGTAGCCTCTTGAAGGGTTCTTAGATAAAGTGTTAGGTTGCTGACAGCCTAGGGAGAAATGAATTTGTGCTCCCCTCCCTCAACCTTGGCCAGGGAAGCTGCCCCCTCAGTTACTGCAAAGACTCCCATCTGGTCAAGGTACTGAGAATAAGTGACAAGTGAGTGTTCAGCCCTAAGGGAGATATCGGTACTAACACGCCCCGGCGAGGCCTAGGGAATATTTAGGAAGAGGTGGCAGAAAGAATAGAGAGCTGGGGATCTAGAAAATGCTGTCTTCTGGACAGGGCATTGCACTCACGGACTCCCTGAAGCTATGGTGACCAGGACAAAATCAAGCCAACACAAACTGTTAACATTTCAGTAGGCAGCATGATTGGACTCAGTTTCGTCTGTTTGTTTGGTTTGGGTTCTTATTTATTTAATGTGCACTGGTGTTTTGCCTGTATATATTCTGCGTGTGTCAGATGCCCTGGAACTGGAGTTACAGACAGTTGGGAGCTGCCATGTAGGAGCTGAAAATTGAACTCAGGTCCTCTGGAAGAGCAACTAGTGCTCTTAACTGCTGAACCATCTCTCCACCCTCCTGGTTTTTGTTTTTTGTTAGAGGGGTTTGGAGAGATGGCTCAGCAGTTAAACTCACTGGCTATTCCTCCAGAGGACCCAGGTTCAAACCCTAACACCCATTTGGTAGTTTACAACCATCTGTAATTTCAGTTCCAGGGGATCTAATGCCCTTTTCTGGCCCTAGGGTGCTGCATGTATGTGATGCACAGAAATATAGATAGATAAAACCCTCATACACATAAAATAAAAAACGGGAATCTGGACATGGTGGTGTACACCTTTAATCCCAGCACTTGGGAGCTGAGACAAGCTGAGTTCAAAGCCAACCTGGGCTACAGAGAGTCCCAGTCTAGGCAGGATTACACAGTGAGACCTTGTCTCCAAAAGGGAGTAGGGAGGAGGCATGAAGTGGGATAGGGACCAGGGACCTAGGGGCTAAGTAGGAGGTGATGTTTGGGAATGGATATGATCATTTGGGAATGGATATGATCCATTATTTACATGTATAAAATTGTCAAAGAATAAATAAAAGATAGTTCATTTAAAAAAAAAAAAGAAAGGAAATTCAGGAATCCTTGAATGTTTCAACCTGAACACACTCACACCCATCCTTCTATACCAAACTTGAACACATTCGCACCATCCTATACCAAAGGCCTTTACACTTTGCTGTGAACAACTGTGCTTTTCTTTTCTTGATAACTTGATCTTTGCCCCACCCCCAAGGAAACAGCAGCCCCGCCCGACATCTGAAAAGTCGGTTGGACCTGACAGTTGGCTGTGTGGTTTTTCTAGTGGCTCTTTAGTGGAGCCTTTCCTACGTTCTTTCTGACTCCAGAATCAAGACAGATTGTCATGCACTTGGAAGTGACCCCAATAACAAAGAATTGAGGATATCCTTGGTTATCTCACTTCACCAGATATGCCCCAACCTCCAGAACTGTGAGCCAGTTAAATTCCTTTCCTTTACAAATCACTTCATCTGTGGTGCTCTGTAGTAGCCCTGTGGCGTGGACTAGGAGACTAAGCTAGTACTCACAAATCACCTGTCTTTGTTGGTGTTTTTGTCTTGACTTTTTTAATTAAGGGTATCCTCGCCTTCTGAAAATGTATGATGTCATCTGCTTTGTCAACGACCTGACTTTAAATCAGGATGGCCCTATGCGCTGGCAGTGGAGGGCAGAGACCTTTTCTAGAGATGACCACGGGCCAGCCTGTTGGGAGCTAGGAAGGCAGGCGTGAGTGAAAAGAAGGTATTAAGAACTCACTGACCAAGAATTCAAGAGCAGTGACTAAAGGCCACGGAGGAGGGACATGGCAGTCTGCAGCTAAGAGTGTGGTGGTGTGAATGACAATGCCCCCAGAAGCTCATGTGTTGGAATATTTGGTCACCAGTTAGTGGAACTTTTGGGGAAGGGGAAGGAGGCATGGCCTTGGAGGAGGTGTGTCACTATGAGTGACTCTGGAGGTTTCAAAAGTTTCCCAGCATTCCCAGTGTTCTCTCTGCCTCCTACTATAGATCAGGATGTGAACTCCCTGAGCTTCTTGCCTCCATGCCTTCATCCACCATCATGAACCTTAACCATTGAAGCCATATGGCCAATTAAACACTTTGCTTTTTTTTGTTTGTTTGTTTTTGTTTTTCAAGACAGGGTTTCTTTGTATAGTTTTTGGTGCCTGTCCTGGATCTCGTTCTGTAGACCAGGCTGGTCTCGAACTCACAGAGATCCACCTGCCTTTGCCTCCCGAGTACTGGGATTACAGGTGTGTGCCACCACCATCACCCAGTAAACATTTGCTTTTTTAAGTTGACTTGGTCTTTGATGTTTTATCACAGCAATAGAAACCCCAACTAGTATGGAGAGGGAACTTAGGAAATGGCCTTTTTAAAGCCTATGAGACACTTTAAGCATCCAAACCTAGAATGACTTCAGGCTTCTCAGTGTGGGCCTAGGATTGTATATTAGAGCCTCCAGAACTGGAGTAAATCACCTCCCGCAGGTGTCCCTTCATGGACAAGAGTGCGGGCGGGATTTAAAGCGTGTGTAGTTGTCTTGTTACCAGAGCCTTCTGACCTGGGTGGCCAGTGTCACCCTGCCCTGCCACCCTGCCTTGCAGCTTTGGGACATGCTTCTGGTACACTGACAGAAACAGAAGGCAAGTCAGTGAGTGGCTGGCATGCTAACAACTATGGAGAACCAGAAAGGAGGAGGGGGAGCCTGACAGCTATTTGCATTTCTAAGACTGAGAGATGAGCAGGCGAGCCTAGAGCATAGGGGAATGGTGTCTGCTATTCTTGTTGCACCTTGGTCACAGGGTTCCCTTTCGTGGAAGTGACATTTTGATGAGAAAAAAGAAGTCAGGCTAATAAGGGCAGGGGGAAAAGCGTGGTGTGTGTGGGTCAGTTTTATCTTGGGAAAAGCCCTCTGGAGTTTTGGGCGATTCTGCTCAGCCGTTCACAAGGTCATCATGGGGATAGAGGAGGCAACTCAGCTATGAAATCCTGGTTTGTCAGAACACGATCCAAGAAACCTGCAAGGGGAGTGCTGAGTACGTGTGAGAAGACTCCAAGGCAACAAGACTCTTCTGACCTCAGTTTCTTCAACAACACAGACTTGGTTTTGGAATGTCCTGCTGTGCTTCTCCTAGGTGTAGCAGACAGGAGTGAGTTACTTCAGATTCCTCGTTACAACTGGCTGTTGTTGTTTATACATTTCTATGGAAAAAAACGTGTTTCTCCCATATGCAGCTTGTCCTGGTGATTGTAGACAGCTTGAACTCGTGAGAACTTTACTCACATGATCTTTCTTAACTCTCAGAGTATAAATTGTCTGATGCTCTGAATAAAGTGGGCTGTGGTGTGGGACTCTAGTCCGCCTATTTGTAGGCTCTGCTCTCCAGGTCCCACCGTCTCTAGAGTGGAACACACTGGATGAAGTGTATCTACTTAGAAACTACTAGAGTCCTGCTAAGCTCTACTGTTTCCCACTGACTTTGGTTATGGTCAGTAGAAATACATAAAATCTTTCAGAGCCTTAATGCCTAAGTGTCCTGTCTTGCCCTAGAAGGAAGCAGATATGTAGGGGAGGTATTCAACAGAGCTAGCATCTTTCTAAGAACCCCCTTTACTCCCTACTACAATGGTTCTAGTTGTATTTTTGTCACTTTGGAGCAGGGAGGGGACATCTGTAGAGGTCAAAGTGCATGAAGCAGCCTGTATGGCCAGTCAGAAAAGTTCAGCTAACGTGGTAAGGAAAAACTCCACAAAAGCCAATGAAAAGCATAGGCTCTGGTTCTAGAACACATACTAGATGCTAACGGAAGATAAATATTTCTGCAGGGACTTACTCTTTAGCCTTCTATGACACTAGAATGCTGGAGTCTAAATGATGCTGAGACTGCTCTGTGATTTTGGTAAGGGCAGGGCAGAGGTAGCTATGGGCTAGGATCTCTGAACCCCAAGCCTAGGTTTTTAGAGGCTGCTCATGCTGCCTGCCCTGTGTGAATTATACATGTGGTGTGGGCATCAAGTTTCTGGGATGTGCTAGGGTCTTTGGTTACTAGAAAACAGGATCCAAATGGAGGTAGATGAAAGATGCCAAATAGCCTACCATGATCACGTCTGCTGTGGTGGTTCCAGTGGTGGCTAGCACATCTGCACAGGTCCCCATTGAGCTTTCTGGGGTGCCTTTGGGAACAGCATCCTGAGAATTCCCACTGCCCCCTTCAGTGGTTCCTGGTGCACCCTCTTTACAGTGTGGCTGGAGCTGGATGGGATCCTCTTCTAGGCCCTTTGCTGGCTCCTCCCTGGGTTTCAAGCATTGGACCAGGAGTCTCCAGGCCTCAGTGTGACAACCTTCCAAGGCCTGGAGCTGAGTCACTGCATGGTGGGCCTTGGCTGCCCATTCCCACTGAAGCCGGTTCAGCATATGCAACCCCAGCTCCTCTGGGTATTCTTGGAGCACAGGAACCCTCTTTGCTACCTCCTTAGTGAGCATGAGCATGTTCTCTAGAGACACAAGAAGGTCTTCCTGGAAGGATCCAGACTCTTGACCTCCTGCTATGATTCCCTGCACAGCTTGGATGACAGACAGCATCCTTGTCTGGGAGCTCTTGCCGACAGCATCTTGGAACATTTGCTCATAGACAGCATTGATACTACTCAGATAGTCAGTCAGAGCCTTGGCTCGCAGGCTGAGTTCCAAGCAGAGAAGCTCAAAGCGTGTGGAAAGACTGGGACATGGCTTGGCAGAGGAAACCAAGATGTGTGCCACCTCCAGCAATGCATCTGTGAGTATGTGAACTTGCCCACGCAGAAAGGAGACCTCACCCTTTACCTGCTCATCCCCACACAGAACACTAGACAGCTCAGCAGCCTCTTGTAACCTTTGAGAAACATCTGCTGCCTGATCTAACCCTTCCTGCAACCCTTTCTGGTTCTTCACGGCTTGTTGCAGGGGCAGTAGAAAGAGGCCTTGTCTCCTGCTGAGTCTCTCCATGCTCTGCACCAGGTCCTGGACAGCTGCTGCCCACAGAAGGCACTCACTGTCAATGTCCTCTTCCCTCAACTTGGAGGCTTGGAGACCATCAGAGGACAGAACGTGGTCCAACAGCTGTTGAGCATGGATCTCTGTTTTTTCCAGTCTGCTTTGTAGCTCTAAAAGCACTCCTGGGTGCTCCATTGGGTCAGGGCTCTTCACCAGGCCACTTTTGCCTGCTAGTTGAACCATTGAGGCCAAATTCTGCTGAAGCTCCATAAATGCTGCCATGCTCCCTGGTAATTCAGCCGTTAAGCTATGGAGAAATAGTTGTTGACACAGACGGTACCAGTCACCAGCCCTGACTACCAGAGCCTGCCTGGCTTCCCTGGTCTTCACAGATTGCTGAAAAGCCACTCCCAGAAGCCTGTCACTTCTAGTATTTGTGCTTTGGACTTCCTCCTTGGCTAGGTCAGTAATCAAAGGTACCACTGTTGAAAATTCGTGTAGTTTTGTTGTCCTTTCTGGCCCCAGGGATTCTTCCTCAGCCTGGGTTTCTTGGGCTGTATTCACAGACGACTCCTGCTCTGGCAAGTTGGTGCGTGGTGAGGTCACTACCCGGTGATCCTGCTTCTCCATAGTAGTGATGACTTTGCGGACAGTAAGGAACGGGGAGCCCCACCCCTGTTTGCAGGGGTCAGGGACCCCTCGGTAGGAAAGTGGTTCTACTGGTGGGAAAGAGCTGTTTGCACCGCTTTCCTCTAACCCAGGTACCTGCTGGTATTTCATTGTGGGAGCTGTGGGATTCTGGAGGCTGGGGAGAATGATATAAGGCCATCGCATGGCAATATCAAACCTTTGGACCTGGAATCGAAGCGGGCTGAGGATGTCTGGGTGGTTGGTCCCATCCAGCCCCTCATGGACTTGCTGAGCTGAATAGATGAGATGTTTTGCCATAGTTAAAAAGGCACCTGTGTCCTGAGCGCTGCCTCCACCTGTGCTGCCTTCAGTGGCTGCAGCCAGCGTCAAGGAAGACTGCGCCAGCTGCTGGACCACGACTCTCATCCCGTTTCGGAAAATGGGATCTGGGTCTTGACCCACATACCTGCTCATCACTTGTACTATGTGTGTGGCTCTTCTGCGTAAGAACGCCACAGAGCTGGAAAACTCTCTGGACGCTCCGCTCCTCAGAACCCTTGTGTACAGGTTCAAGTGTTCGGTCATTTCCTGGATGGACAAACTCAGGAATTCAGGAATATCGAGAACGACATCAAAGCATGCCAAGAGGTGTTCGGATTCCCTGGCCCAGGCCTCAAGCAATGCCTGCAGGGAGGCAGGGCTCCAGTCCAGGCCACGTGTTTGGGAACTTTGGGAAAAGAGTTCCTTCGTTTTGACCACAAGCCCCCAAAGACCTGCCGCGGCAGCCTCCACGTCTCTGCCAGTTTGCTGTTGGGGGCAGCAGACCCAAACCAAGCGTGCCACTCGGATCATTTGCTTCGCTTGGTTGTGGAAAGCATCAAGGAGAAGCTGGAGAGTCTCTGCCAGGGCTTCGCTATTGCACGGGGACCTGATAGTGGAAGTCGTCAAGGCAGCCTGGACCAGCCTCTCTAGAGGACTTTGGGTATCTGTGAACGTGTCCAGAATCTGGCGCAGTAACCCAGCTCGGACTCCCTGATAGAGCGCATCAGTCGCGGCCCGCAGAGCTTCCCATTCTGCCCCTGAGCTGGGCTGGGAAGGCCGGTGCACCCTGGGGCGGAGCTGCAGCAGCTGGCGGCAATGGGACACTAGGTGCATCCTCTCCTGAGGCGCGGAGCAGGCGGCTAGGCGCAGGCAGTGCCACACCACGGCGGCCAGTGGCGCGTCCAACAGCCCACCACGCAGGGGACTGGGCCCGGGCTCCTCCAGGACCTGTCGCAGCTTCTGCAGACGATGCGCCAATGCTCCATTCTGAGAGCGCGCACTGGGCCCTGCGACGCCAAGCTGCAACACAACCAGGAGCTCTCTGAGGCTCTGCCTGGTCAGAGCAAAGACGCGGCGCCGTGAAGCCACCAGCTGCGGATCGCACGGGTGCCGGAGGTGGCCGCGGGTGGCTGCGAGCAGCTCTGGGATGCAGCACCCTAATCGGTGGCGAACTCGACCCAGGCGTTCGTCCCAGGCCCAGCGCGTGGTCAGGCTGCCCAGTTGCAGCAGCGCAGCAGCCAGGTCAGCAAGCGAGGCGTGCAGCGACGTGGCGTCCTCTGCGGCCTCCAGAGCCTCCAAGCACGTCAGACACCAACCAGCCGCGGGCACAGTCTTCCTCACCATTGCTGCGTCTTCGAGGAGCAAGATCTGCTGGGGCGGTCACAGGAAAGAGACGTGAAGATGACTGAACATTCTTGGAGCCATGTACTTAAACCTAGGAGACCTTACATGGTCAGTTAACCTGAATGTAACCAAATACAGGCACCGTCTAGGTGACTGGACTTGAGAATGCACACTCCAGAATTGGAGGTTTGCGTGTGTGCGCATTTCTTTGTAAACCAGAGGTCTGAAGCAGCTGCCTTCCCTCCATATTTACTGTGGGGTCTTCCCTGGACTGTTCAAAGGCGGATTATTATTTAGATGGGAACGATGGCCTGGAGCTCTTCTCTGTGACAGCTTTTTAGCCTGACTCCACCTCTCCAAGACAGCTCCATCCACTTCCTACCCCTGGGGCTGGTACCCAAGTCAAAAGCCTTTCTCCTTTCATTCACCATCAACAGGTGCCCCAAACCCTCTGATTCTGCCCCTCACCTTCCCCTACCACATTGCAACTAAAGCCACACTACACAAGTTATACAACACACAACAACAAAATATTTTGAGGAATATGTGTTTGAACCAGGAGCAATATTCCAATCTAAAAGCTGTGCACTGGGGCTGGAGAGATGGCTCAGCAGTTAAGAATACTGGCTGCTCTTCCAGAGGACCTGGGTTTGATCCCCAGCATCCAAGAGGGGCACACAACTTTCTGTAACTCCAATTTTAGAGTATCCTCTGCACTCCTCTGTCCCACTCTGCCTCCCTCAGGCATTTTACAGACGTGGTGCATAGATACACATTCAGGCATACACTCATACACATAAAATAAAAATAAATAAAACCCCTAAAAATAAATTTAAGTTGTATTTAGCAAGGAATGTGGGTCAGGGTGAAAAGTTGATAATATTTGGAAACTGGTAGGTTATACCAGCTCCATTACAGCTTCAATTTAGCCCTGATTAAATTGGTAATGAATTCTGTGTGTGTGTGTGTGTGGGGGGGGGATCTTGGCAAGCACCTGGGCAGGTTTCAATTTAAGGGACACTCAGGAGTTCCTGTGGGAACTGCATAGCCATGCGTGTTCTCCAGCAATGACCAAGCAGTCAGCCAGCTCTGAGAGAGCCTCACCTTGGTAGTGTCCACCAGGATCTGCTGAGCGGTGGCCACTAGCTCCTCCCAATGACGCTGACTCTCAGGCTGCAGGGGGAGTTTCTCTGTTACCATCAGGATGTTCCTCCCAGAGAGGCTTAGAGACTCCGCCACTGGCTGCATTTCCTCCTGAAACCACACCTCCTCGGAGTCGGCCACCAGCCTGAACAGACACATTGCACTTATAATGTTATCACATCAGAACCAAAACAAACAAACAACAACAACAACAAAAACAAAAAACAAAAACAAAAACAAAAACAAAAAAAAACACGTGGGAATGAGGATACACAGCAGGTACACCAGGTGGCCATTAAAATGAACCTTGACGGCTGTGCTTAGGGGCCAGAGACACAATGCTGAGTTAAACAAACAAACAAACAACTCTCTTCAGCCTTTCTTCAAATGTCTTAGTTTGTGAATTAGAGTTGTTCCCTCAATATATGTCTCAGCCTTTACAAACGTCACACTGTTAGGTTAAACAGGCTAAGGACAGACATTAGGCAGAGAACTCTGAGTCCCAGGCTTTTCCTCTCAGCAGCCTGGAGACAATTGAGCCGAGCACATTCAGAGTTTCAGGTAAGAAACTGGCGGAGGCCACTGTCTTAGCTACTAAGAATAAGATAAAGCCGCCAAGCTTGGCATAGTGGTGCACACCCCTAATCCCAGCTATTTGGGAGGCAGAGGCAGGAGGATCACAAATTCACAGCATGCGTGGGCCACATAGTGAGTTTGTGGTCAGCTGGACAACTTACTGAGAACTTGTTTCAAAAGTTGAAATGCCTAGAGGTGCCAGGTTCTCAGTTCAGTCCCCAGTACTGGGGGCACAAAACTAAAAATAAAGAATGCTGCTGTGGGTATTCATGCCTTGTTCTTTGTGTGGACACAGGATTCCATTCCTCTGGGAAAAATGCCTGGTAACAAGTATACTTTTAACTTTTAGAGAATATTTTCTAAAGTAGTTGCAACATACTGTGTTCTAATCAGCAATGAGAGAGTTCAAGATCCTACATATTTGAATCAGCACTTGAAATGGTGCTTCATTTTAAACACCCCAAGGTTGGTAGTCATCATTGAATAGGTAAAACAAATTCCAGACTTCTCTTGAACATCAAATGAGTCTTCTGCAGAGTGCTTGGATGCAAGTTGTTTTTTTTTTTTTAAAGATTTAATTTATTTATTTATTATGCATACAGTGTTCTGTCTATATGAATGCCTGCAGACCAGAAGAGGGCGCCAGATCTCACTACAGATGGTTGAGAGCCACCATGTGGTTGCCGGGAATTGAACTCAGGACCTCTGGAAGAGCAGCCAGATGCTCTTCACCACTGAGCCATCTCTCCAGCCCGAAACATTTTTGAAATTTTTTTTTCCAGAGCTAAGGACCAAAACTGAGCTAAATCCCCAACCAGATGCAGGTTTTGATCCTTGGTGTGATAAACCAATCCCTTTCCTTTGAGGATGAACCTGTCTGTGAGGATGATTGATATCATGGATAGAGAACAATCCAGATTAGCATCTTTCTTCACCTAAGGAAAGCTGTCCTGCAGCTGATAATGAGATATAAGAACCTGAAGCCAGAGAAAGAATTCATTACTCTCTGAAGATATCTCTTGCTGATCTAGACTTCCAAGTACATAGAAAATGTAAACGTTGCCTCCAGGGGCTAAGGAGGTGGCTCTGTGAGAAAGTGCTTGCTATTCAAGCACCAGAACCTGAGTTGAGATCTCAGTACCCACACAAATGCTGGGTGGGCGTGGCAGCCTATCTGTAATCCAAGGGTTAGGAGACAGAGACAGGGCTGGAACAATCTGGCTGGCTAGAGTAGATAAATCAGCAAGTTCCTGGTTCAAGTGAGTGACCCTGCCTCAATCTCTATAGGGTAGAGAGCGATAGATGAAGACACTCAAGTCAGGCTTTGCTCTCCATACACATGTGCACACACATCTGTATACACACCTGTGCTGGGAAATATTATTTTAAGATGTGTTACTTTTGTTTATGTTGTATTTGTTTAACTCTGTAAAGCTGTGTTATTGTGCCTGTCCAAAACACGTGACGGTCTAATAAAGAGCTGAACGGCCAATAGTGAGGCAGGAGAGAGAAATAGACAGGGCTGGCAGGCAGAGGGGATAAATAGAAGGAGAAATCTGGGAGGAAGGAAGTAGCCAGGGAAGGAGGAGGACTTCAGGGGCCAGCCACCCAGCTACACAGCAAGCCACAGAGTAAGAGTAAGATTTACAGAAGTAAGAGAATAGGAAAAGCCCAGAGGCAAAAAGTAGATGGGATAAGTTGTTAAGAAAAGCTGTCAAGAAACAAGCCAAGCTAAGGTCGAGCATTCATAATTAAGAATAAACCTCTGTGTCATTTATTTGGGAGCTGGGTAGAGGGTCCCCTCAAAAGAGCAAAAACAAACAACTACACATCTTCAACCCACACATATATAAATGTGCATGTATGCATGCATACTCCATACACATGCAGAAAAAAAGGGGGCAGGGATAAAATGTGGAAATGTTTGGAAGCTCCAGAATGTCTTTACAAGGCTGGTCACATGACAGCTCTCACCAGGCAAGCAAAATGCTGTTGATACTGCCATTCGTGATGCAGACATCCACCAAGGCCACATGGCATTTCTATAACAGCAAACTAGAAGCCATTTCTCCAGCCCCAAGACTAAGCTTTCAATGGCATGTGTATGGCTTTGTGGTGGTTTGAATGAGAAGTGTCTCTCGTAGGCTGAGGTACTTGAATACCCAGTCGCTAGTTGGTGGCCCTGTTAGGGGAGGTGCAGAGTTGCTGGAGGAAGAACAACCTGGCTTTGAGGGTGTATAGCCTCATCCCAGCTCCGTTTGATCACTACTTGGTGTTTGTTGCTGAAGATGTGAGCTCTCAGCTTCCTGCTCCAGCTGCCTGATGTCATGCTTCTGCAGTCCAGCGGTTTGGGCTCTTCCTCTGGAACCACAGCCCAAATAAACTCTTTCTCCCTTAAGTTGCAACAAAGTAACTGATACAGGATTTCACTTCCATGATGCTCAGATTACTGTTAGCTCACTCTGTGTTGTTGCAAACGGTTTTGATGTGGATTCACTTCCCCAACTATTGCTACTTTGTGTCCTTTAAACAAAATGTCCACTGTGTATCTGTCATTACCTATGTGGGATATGGATTATGGTTCTCAGTGGAGATGTAAGAGAGTAATTCTAGACAAATCTTCACTAGCAATCCATTCAGACAGCCAATAGCTGGACATTTACGACTGTGACAGTAGCTCAGAAATTGTCACACCCCTTAAAATAATGGAAAACCCGCCTATTCTATAAGATTATTTCTACATATGTTTAGAAAGATTATTTTCAGGCCAAGCATGGTGGCACATATCTTGAATCCCAGTACTGGGGAGGCTAAGGCAGACAGGTCTCTGAGAGTTTTCACAGTGAGTTCTAGGCCAACCAAATTACAGAGTAACACCCTGTCTCAAAAGTTTAAAAAAAATTAAAAAGAATGATTTTCCAGAAAGTTTACACAGAGTGCAAGTTGCTGCTATTCAGCTATACTATATAAAGAAATATAAACACTATTTTCACTATGTCACCCAAGTCCTTAGGTTTCAGAAGTCAGAGCCACCAAGTGACCATGTGAGATGGACACTGCTTAAAAACCAAGCAATGTGTAGTTTTTAGTTTAACTGACTCTTGGAAAGACAAAACTTTCACAACAGAAAAACATTTATTTGTTTGTTTATTACAATATAAAAAAGTGTAGCTCTAATTGCTGCACGGGCTTCTAGTAAAGACTGAACCACCATTGAGAAATGCAAGCGAGACCATTGATACTTAACGTGGTGTGTTGACAAGAGTCCAAGGTGTGCGTTTCACACATGGCTTACATTTTGGGTTTTCTTCTTTTAGGCTTTGCAGTGGGTTTGAGTGAGATTGACCGCCATTCTCCTATTTGGAACGCTTAGTCACCAGGGCATGGGAAAGATTAAGAGGTGTGGCCTTCCTGGAGTAGATGCAGCATTGTCCGAGAAAGTGTGTCACTGGGTGTGAGCTTTGAACTTTCTAAAGCCCACGCCAGGCCGAGCATTGTTTGCTCTTTCTCTGCCTGCTGCCTGAGGATCGGGACGGAAAGCTCTCAGTTACTGCTCCAGCATCATGCTGCCCGTGTGCTGTCATGTTCCTTGCCGTGATGATAATGGACTAAGCTCTGAAACTGTAAGCCAGGCCCAATTAAATAAGAGTTGCCTTGGGGGATGGAGAGATGGCTCAGTGGTTAAGAGAACTGGTTGCTCTTCCAAAGGACCTGGGTTCAATTCCCAGCATCCACATGGAAGTTCACAACTATCTGTAACTCCAGTTCCAGGGGATCTGACATCCTCATACAGACATATATGCAGGCAAAACCCCAATGTATGTTAAATAAATGAATCTTTTTAAAAAATGAGTTGCCTTGGCCATGGTGTCTCTTCACAGAATAGAACACTAAGACTGGCTTATTGTTAGTCAAAGCAATACGACACTAGGACTCTCTGCCATGACACTGGTCTCATTCAGAACAGATTGATGTATTTATTTCGCCATTTTACATATTAATAATAGCACGAAAGAGATTTAAAAAATGAAAACTGCTGTTTTTCTTTTGAATTATTTTGTATGTCACACCTTTGAAGGTCAAAGGACAGGTGAAAGTGAAAAGTGTGAAAGTCAACTCTCCTTCCATGTGGGACCCCCCCCCCCCGCCGACCCCCCACCCCACCCTCCCGCCCCCGGGATTGAACTCAGGCCATCAGGTGCACTGCCTCATTAAGTCAACTTGACACAAGCTGGAGTCAAATGTGAAGAGGGACCTGGGGCTGTGAAAAAGCCCCCATCAGACTGGATTAATAATGGTTGTGGGAGGGCACAGCCCACTGTGGGCAGTGCCAGCCTCGGGCAGATGGTCCTGGGCTGTATAAGAAAACAGGCTGAGCAAGCCATGGAAAGCAAGCATGTAAGCAGCTCTCCTCCACAGGTCCTGCCTCTGCCCCTGCTTTGGCTTTCCCTGATGACAGACTGTATCCTTTGAACCAAATACACCCCCCCACACACACACACCAAGTGGCTTTAGGTTATGGTGTTTTACCACAGCAACAGGAATCTAACTATGACGTCACACTTAGCAACAAGCACTTCCTCCTGCTGAGCCATCTGACCAGCCCCTATTTCTTGTTGATGAAAAATGGGTGTTGGTGATTGTTTTTTAATGATTCAAAAGCATCTCTTTTGACCTGCCTGAACAAAAAATTGTATGGTAGCAATATGTGTAGAGGTCATAAAAGTACAAAAACATATAAAATGTTTATAACAATCCAGTAATCAAAAAGACAAATAATAGTAGTAACAAACAATAAGACTATGTCTGTATCAGTGGATAAGTCTATAAAACAACCAATTGTGTATTTCTGTAATGTGTACCGTACTGTGTGCTCCAGTCAATGTCCATTTGTGGAAGTGTATTTATTTTATATGGCACATGATGTTAAATGCAAAAGGAGCTACGATTCTGTAGTTCCCATGAGTTCTGATGTGCTTTTGAGATGACTGTGGACAGCCGTGAGCACACCTCAATTAAAAAGCATTTCCAGTCTCTGGCTGCTCCGCTCTTTGTCTATTTAATAGAGTCCTCTGAAGAGAAGTTTGTTTTGTCCTTCCTGAATCATGCTTCCAGTTTTATTTCTGGAACTCCTTACTTAACCTGAGGAGTCTCAAAGACTCAGATCCTCTGTTTCTTTGTAAATCATTTATAAACTGAAGAGTTATAGTTAGACGTTTGATGGATTTTGAATTGATCTTCTTACACAGTTCCACATTTACTTTTGCCCACAAATAGCCAAGTGTCCCAACTCTCTCTGTCTCCTTTGAATCGGTGTGCACACCTATATGTATGTTTCTAAATTCCTTGATCTCCCCCCACCACCCCTGTTTAATTTTTTGAGACATAGTTTCTTTACGTAACAGAGCCCTGACTGACCTGGAACTTGCTCTGTAGACCAGGCTGACCTTGAACTCACAGAGATCTACCTGCCTCTGTCTCCTGAGTGCTAGGATTAAAGGCATGCACCCCCAACCCCCAGGCAAATTCCCTGTTCTTAGATTGGAAGAATAAACAATATTTACCCCAGTTTTGATCCATGAGTTGACATGATTCCATTTAAAATCCTAGTAAGCTTTTTTTCCCAGATGGAAATTTATGAGCACATTCTCAAGTTCACAAAGGTATGCAAAGGCCCTAAGTAAACAACTTTTCAAAAGAGGAAAAATGTGGAGGTTTGTACATGATGTTATTTCAAGAACTCACCATAAAGGCACCATGTTAAAGCAGCTGTCCATGTTAACACAGACATGTGGAAGCAGCTGTCCATGTTAACACAGGCTCCAGACAGAACTGGGCAGTGGGGGCTCACACCTTCAATCCCAGTACTTGGGAGGCAGAGGCAGGGGGATCTCTGAGTTCAAGGCCAGCCTGGTCTACAGAGTGAGTTTTAGGACAGCCAGGGCTACACAGAGAAACCCTGTCTCAAAACAAAAACAAACACAAAAGCTCCAGACAGAGACCCATGCACATAATCTATTGATACAAAGGCGCTGAGGCAACTTAATGAAGAAAAGATGATTCTGGAATGCAGGGAACCCACATTTAAAAAGTGAAAACATCTGTACCTTCCATCACATTAGCATGTGCACTCAAAACAAATTCTAGATCAAAATGCAAGTGTGTGAAACCACAAAATTCCTGGGAGGAAGCAGGGAAAAAAATTTTTTTTAAATTTTGTTTTGACTGTCCTGGTCTCAAACTCACAGAGAGCCCCTGCCTCTGACTCCCCAGTGCTGGGACCAAAGGTATGTACCATCACATCTGGCTAGAGAAAGGTTTTATGGTCATGAATTAGGCAAACTTTTTTTTTTAGAGACAATACCAAAAAAAAAAAAAAAACCAAAACAACAACAACAACAACAAAAAAAAACCAACCATACTCCATAGACAAAAATTATTGTGAAGTTGGTTCATCAAAACCAAGAATTTCTGGCTTATGAAAGACTTTGTTAAATTAGTAAAGAGACAAGGTACAGACCAAGAGAAAATTTGTGAAGATATTGGATAAACCAAATAACCTAACAAGTCAGCAAGCATAGATGGGAAGCTGTGTAGCTGGGATATATATGCAGATAGGGGGCTAAAGTCATGGCTCAGCTGCTCTGGAAAAGGTCCCAAGTTTAGTTCCCAGCACACATCTGGGGTTTCACAGCAATCTCCAGCTGTAACTCCAGCTACAGGGGCTCTGACACCCTCTTCTGAGCCCTAAGGGCAACTCCCCTCAAATGCACATACCCACACACAGAGATACATAATTGAAAAAAATCTTTAAGGGGTTGGAGAGATCTCTCAACAGGTAAGCTGTATATACTGTGCTTGCAGAGAAGCCAAGTTCAATTACAGTTTCCAGCACACATGTCAAGCAGATCACAACCACCTGTAACTCCATTTCCAGGGGATCCAACACCCTTTTCAGGCCTCTGTGGGCACCAACACTCACAGGCACAAAACCTCAACACATAACTAAAAATAATAAAAACTTTAGAATCTTCGAATGACTAAAAATGTTTTATGGCATTATTTCAAGGGAATTAAAGTTTAAATCAAGGTAAAATATCTGCTAGAATAGCTAAATTAAAAATTCTGGGGTTGGGGATTTAGCTCAGTGGTAGAGCGCTTGCCTGACAAGCACAAGACCCTGGGTTTGATCCTCAGCTCAAAAAAAAAATTCTGATTATTAGCTGGATGGTGGGTGGCACACACCTTTAATTCCAGCAGAGGCTTGTGGATCTCTGTGAATTTAGGGTCTGTCTGGTCTACAGAGTGGGTTCCAGTGCAGCCAGGGTTACACAGAGAAACCCTGTCTCAAAAGACAAAAACAAAAAGTTCTGATTATTTCAAGTGCTGAGGAATTCAGTGTGTGAGAACTGGGTTTCTCATACTGCTGTACACTGTATGACATATTCTGGCAATTTGAAAAATATAGTATTTGGGGCTGAAGAGATGGCTCAGAGGTTAAGAGCACCGACTGTGCTCTTCCAGAGGTCCAGAGGTCCTGAGTTCAATTCCCAGCACCCACATGGTAGCTCACAACCATCTGCAATGAGATCTGGCACCCTCTTCTGTATAAATAATAAATAAATAAATCTTTAAAAAATATATAGTATTTTAATTAATTCTTTGTGAACTTCATACATGCATATGATGTGCTTGGTCATATTCACCCTACTCCTCCTAGATTTACCCCAGTCACAGCCCTGGCAATTTCTTAAAGAGTTAAACATGTATAAAGCTACCAGGATGCATATGACATTGTGCGCTGTCCAGCCTCAGAGTACTGTTCACACAGACCCAGGGTAAATGGGGCTCATCACTATAGACTGCTTTATGCCCATGCACCTGCACAAACATGCATGTGTCCACACACATATACCATACACGTGGACAGGAACATCTGCAAAGGTTTTAAAAAAATCTTACATTAATTGAAGCTAGTGTACAAAGGAATGGATTTCATCAAGGCATCCCCACACACTGGGGTGATTCTAACTCATCTCCTCTCCACCATGCTCCCTTCTCCTCCCTCTTCTTCTGACGCCTCCAAACGCTCCCCCATTCTGCCTTCATGTCAGATAGATTTCACTACCTTCTTTCTTTTTCACCTCTTCCTCCTCCCTCTCATGATCCCTTTCTAGTTTCACAACTTACAGGTGCACGTGCACGCATGCACGTGCACACACACACACACACACACACACACACACACACACACATGCAATTTTAGATCTAAGTCTGCATGTGAAAGAAAGCATGGTGTTTATCTTCTGAGTCCGCCTCACTTCTTTTCACATAATGATTACTAGCATCTTTTAGTGTCATGTAAATGCCACAATTTCTTTATGGGTGAATAAAGTGTAATTTCACTGTCTACGTGTCATATTTTCTTGTATGCACATGCATTTGTATAATATTTCCTTCACCCATTCATCATATTATTTAAAGACTTATTGTATGTCTGTATATGTGTGTGTGTGTGTGTGTGTGTGTGTGTGTGTGCGCGCGCATCCGAAAGAGTACAGTACTTATAGGGACTAAGGAATTGGACCCCCTGGAACTTGAGTAACAAGCGGTTGTGAGCCACCTGGCATGGGTGCTGGAAACCACACTCAGTCTTCTGCAAGAGCAGAAGCCATCTCTTCAGCCCTCCGCAGAGATATTTTTATATGAGTTCTTAAAAAACAGAAAGTAGCCGGGCGGTGTTGGCGTACACCTTTAATCCCAGCACTTGGGATGCAGAGGCAGGTGGATCTCTGTGAGTTTGAGACCAGCCTGGGCTACAGAGTGAGTTCCAAGAAAGGCGCAAAGTTACACAGAGAAACCCTGTCTCGAAAAAACAAAAACTAAAACCAGAAAGTAGAGTGATGGGAGGGAAAAATTAAAAGAGAAAGAAAATATTCAAAATATTCGGAATAAGAATATACTTGAAGGCCAGGCGGTGGTGGCACATGCCTTTAATCCCAGGTGGATCTTTGTGAGTTTGGAGGCCAGCCTGGTCTACAGAGTGAGTTCCAGGACAGGCTCCAAAGCTACATAGAGAAACCCTGTCTGGGGGGCGGGGGTAGAATATACTTGAATACTCAAGAGTGTAGCTGTCTCTAAGTTGCAGGTTTGTTGATAATATTTTTTTTCTTTCTTTTGCTCATTCATAGTTCCTAAATGTTCATCATAAGATATGCTTGTAGCAAGAGGAAACACATCCTTGTGCTGGCCTCTTCTCACTGGCACACACTGACAGCAGCTGATGTGGCAGGTTTCGGCTTCCTGAGAGCTTGCCCAGCAGAGGAAGGCAGGAACCTGCCAGCTCAACACTTAGTGGGGTATGCTGCTTGCCTCCATTTGGCTTCTCTGGGAACCTGGGGACTGCTCAGGGATGGTGGAGCCAAACTCAAGTCCAAGTGTTTATTATTATGGTTCTGCAAGGATAAAAAGGGCTGGACTGTTTCCCACAGTCATGAATACTGATAATTATCTGTATAAATAATTTATCCTGCCAGGAACAGACAATACAGCAAAGGCATTTATACTGTTGTGAAAACAAACAACATTTAGTCTCTCTCAAAACTTACTATACTTTTTGTGATTAAAAAATGCATTGTCAGGGTTGGAGAGATGGCTCAGGGGTTAAGAGCACTGGCTGCTCTTCCAGAGGTCCTGAGTTCAGTTCCCAGCAACCACATGGTGGCTCACAACCATCTGTGCCCTCATCTGGCCTGCAGGGATACATGCAGGCAGAACACTGTATATGTAATAAATAAATACATCTAAAAATGCATTGTCAGAAATCAGAATCTATAGGAAAGTATTAAAATAGTATAAAATCACTGTTACCAAATTCCTATATAATTCATTTTATTTATGTGTGTGTGTTATTACAGGGGTTCTGGGATCTGAACTTAGGTTCATGATTGAGCACCAAGCACTCTTAAGTGCTATGGCATCTCTCGAGCTCCTATACATAATTTATAACAAACATTTTACATTATTTCTCACTATAATTTTTCTTTTTACCTAACTAGAGTCACATGATCTTTAGGCCCTGCCCTAACTCCATAGCTGTGATGGCTAATCTTGGTTGTCAACTTAATGCACCTGGGAAGAGGGATCTGGACTGAAGAATTGCCTTCAGCAGATTGTTCTGTAGTCATGTCTATGGGGACATTTTCTTTATTGATAATTGGTATAGTTGGGCCCAGCCTACTGTGGGTGGTACCACTCGTGGCAGATGGGCCTTGACTATCTCAGAATCATGGCTGAGCAAGCCAAGGGGGCAACCCAATAAACAGTCACTCCACGGTTTCTGCTTTAGTTCCTGCCACCAAGGTCCTTCCTTGAGTTTCTCCCTTGATGGTGAACTACAATGTGTTAAGTCAACTCAAGCCTTCCCTCCTCCACGTTGCTGCTGTTGGCCAGTGTTTTACTACAGCAACAGAGAAGTGAACCAAAGCAACCTACATCCATTCTTGAACTAATTTATTTTTCATACATCTTTTTTCAGAAAGCATTTATTTCTTGAGACAGGGTCTCATGTAGCTCAGTCTGGGTTCAAATTGGCTATGTAGCTGTGGTGGTTTGAATTAAAATGGCCCCCATGGGATCATGCATTTGAAAGTTTAGTCACTGGGAAGTGGCACTATTTGAACAGATTAGAAGGACTGGGAATGAATGGGCTTGTTGGAGAAAGTGTGTCACTGGGGCTGGGCTCTGAGGTTTCAAAGAGCCCATTGCAAGCCCATTTTCTCTCTCTCTCTCTTCATATGGATCAGGATGCAGAATTCTCAGCTACTTCTGCCTACATGCTGCCATGCTTCCCACCTTAATGATAATGAACCAAACCTTTGAAACTGTAAGCAAGCCCACAATTAAATGCATTCTTTTATAAGAGTTATCTTGATCGTGGTGTCTCTTCACAGCTATAGAATAGTGACTAAGACAGTAGTCAAGGAAAACCTTAAACTTCTGGCCCTCCACACTCTACCTCCTGAGTTCTGGGATTATAGGTGTACACCACCACATCCAGTTTATGCAGTGCTGGGGATGAAACCCAGAGCTTCTTGTATGCTAGCAAGAACTCTATCAACTGAGCTACATCCACCTGCCCCCAAAGCGTTAAAGACTATAATCAGAATGTATTTATATGTTCTGTTGTCTGCCAATCTGTCATGGTAATGGGCTTAAGTTCCATGGGGATATTACCTGCCGGCAACATGCACAAACTCCTCACTAGCATTGGCCAGTTCCTCTGCCACCTTCTGCAAGGAGGTAAAGGCTTCATTCTGTACATCTCTCCTCTCCACTGAGATGAGCAGATGACAAAGCTGGACAGTCATTGGTGTGACGATTTGCTCCATGGCCCTGTTCTGTATCATAGGACTAAAGTCATCCCAGAGGAAAGAGTCCATCTTCATGACTGTGAACAGAAATGATGACACCATAAGCTCAGGCTTGTTGACAAATGAAATATGAAAGTATTTCTCTTGATTCAATGTTCACCTAGTTTTACACCTATAGAGAAAAAAATCTATGAAATATTAAATGGATATTTAAGATTTATACTAAAGACCTTACACACACAGCAGGTTGTGGCTTAGCAGAAACATATGAAAAGGGGTGGGGTGGGGCAAAGACACACTAGGTCAGACCCCGAAGAAGACAACAGAATGAAAAGTAGACTCACAAACCACAAAATAGACACAGTTAAGAAGTGGTTAATGACAATCCAATGCTGGGATTTGTGGTAGAACGTTATTTTAACTGGGCAAAGATGTGTTACATTTGTTTATGCTGTGGAATATCACTTTAATTATGTGAAGGTGTGTTACATATGTTTCTGCTGTCTTTGTTAATGATGTAAAGGTGTGTTACATTTGTGCTGCATTTGTTTAATCATGTAAAGACTGTTGCATTTGTTTCTCTTCACCTGCCTAAGGCACCTGATTGGTCTTATAAAAAGCTGAATGGCCAATAGCTAGGCAGGAGAGGAATAGGCAGGGCTGGCAGGCAGAGAGAATAAACAGAAGGAAAAATCTAGGCTAAGAAAGAATGAGAAAAGAAGAAGAGAGGAGAGAACAGGGAAATGCCTAGGGCCAGCCAGGCAGCCACCAGCCACCAGACACAGAGCAGGACATACAGAAAGAGAGGTTAAAAAGCCCTGAGGCAAAAACACACATAAAGAGAAACAGATTAAAATAAGACCTAAGATAAGGCGGAGCATTCATGACTAATAATAAGTCTCCAGGTCATGATTTGGGAACTGGTTGGTGGCCCAAAAGAAAAAGCTTGCTACAGGGATTCTATGACTTATTCATCTTATTCTCTCCTTCAAAATATTCCCCCAAATGAAGAGTAAAAGAGAAGACTCAGGTTAGCCAGATGGCTCAGTGGTTCAGAGCGCTTCTTCCTCTTACAGAGGACCTAAGTTCAGTTTCCAGAAACCACATCGGGCAGCTCACAGTCACTTATAATTCTAGTTTAAGGGGATCTGACACACTCTTCTCCAAGGAGCAGGCACATACATATGTGTACACATGTGTGCACAAGTGGGCATGCACACACAAGCACATACACACCAATAAAAAAATTTAAAAGAATCTTAGGATAATACATAGGTAAAACACACACACACACACACACACACACACACACACACACGCACAAATGTTGCTGTGGCGGTTTGAATAAGAATGACACCCAGAGGCTCACATGCTTGAATACCTGGTCCCCAATTGGTGGAACTGTTTGGGAAGAATTACAAGGTGTGACCTTGTTGGGGGAGGTGTGTCACTGGGGGTTGGCTTTAATATTTAAGAAGCTTGTGCCATTACCAGACAGCTGTCTCCCTCTGCCTCCTACTGTGGAGGGGCCCACAGAGACTCTATAGTGTGGCCTTATTCCATCTTGACTCAAGGTCAGAGAGTTGGAGCCTATTTTGCCCCACAAGGCTCCATAATAGGATGTTTTGGTCAAAGGTATGGTTACCAGATGTTTTATACTTCAAGGCCTGATTACAGGATGTTTTGCCATAAGGCATGGCTACTAAGATGTTTTGAGAATTGAGAAAGTGTTTACGCTTGTCTGTACTTTGTACCTTGAACCATGATGCCCTTGAGAGGGGGAGGTCTTTTGCCTCTCCCCTTGCTGGTGTATAAAAGGCCCATGAGAAATAAACTCTGGGCAACTGTGGTATTAACCCAGAGCCCTCCCGATGCTATTCTGTGTCTCTGTCTCTTTCTTTTACCTCGTACATCTCTATTTTTCCTATCTATTATTTCTCAATCCACACTCCCCTATACCAAGGACTGTCCGAAGGTCAATCTATTTGTAGATAAGGATGAAAGCTTCAACTGCTGCTCAAGCTTCATGCCTGCCTGTCTGCTGCCATGCTCCCCACCATGATGGTCATGGACTCTGACCCTCTATAACTGTGACCCCAAATCAAATATTTTTATTTTCTAAGTTGCCTTGGTCATGGTGTTTTGTCACAGCATTAGAAAAGTAACTGAGACAGTTGCTTATTTTAAAATGAGTGGGAAAACACCAATAATAGTTTATCTTTACAGTAGTAAAAGGCAGGTGGCCACAGCATCGGAGGCAGGAGAGAGGAAGCATTGATATGTTTTAGGGTTGTAGCATCAATAAGAAATTTATGAGGGGAAAAAACTCATACATCTGTGATAAGGACACAATCACTAAGGTTAACCACTGGGGAAGATGAAAGAATATACAACCAAAAAGTTGTTACACAGAAATAATAGAAAACAAAAGAGATAATAGGAAAAGAGCTGGAGAGCTGCCTCAGTGGGTAAGAGCACTGGCTGCTCTTCCAGAGGACCAGGGTTCAATTCCCAGAACCCATATGGAGCTTCACACCTGTCATGATCCCGTGCTTGGGCCTCTGAGGGCATCGCATGAAGGTGGTACACAGACATACATGCAGGCAGAACTCCCACAGTGGTAAAATAAAATAATGATTAAAATAAATCTATGCCAGCCAGTTTGGACTGGAAAAGACAGAGAGTCTGTAGAAAAGGCTCAATGGTTAAGCACACTGGCTGTTCTTCCAACCATCTGTAACTCCAGTTCCAGGACATCTGGCACCCTCTTCTAGCCTCTGTGGACAGCAGCCATGCATGCTCTGTACTTACATACATGCAGGGTAAACACTCATACACATAAAATGAAAATATAGAAATATAGCTGGGCAGTGGTGGCGCACACCTTTAATCCCAGCACTTGGGAGGCAGAGGCAGGTGGATCTCTGTGAGTTGGAGGCCAGCCTGGGCTACAGAGTGAGTTCCAGGACAGGCGCCAAAACTACACAGAGAAACCCTCGAGAAAAAGAAAAAAAGAAAAAAGAAAAGAAAGAAAGAAAGAAAAAGAAAAGAAAAAAGCAGTCAGAAAGACAATATGGAAGCACCAAGACCAAATAGCCAAATAGCCAAAGTGACTCTAAGCGGAAAGAGCAATGGAGTTATCATAAGACCCAATCTCAAATTATACCACAGAGCTGTGGTAATGAAAACAGCATGGCCCTAGCACAAAAACAGACATGTAAGCTGATGCCACAGAATAAAAGACACAGAGACTCTCCGAGCTGCAGCCATGAACTTTTGACAAATGTGTCAAAAATATGCATTGGAGGGCCAGCAAGATGGTTCTGTGAGTAAAAGCTCTTGTCACACAAGCCTGACCACTGTCCAACTCTGGTACCCACAGAAAAGGCAGACTGGAGCATCTGTAATACCAGCACTCCTGGGGGATGTGAGGCAGAGGCAGCCAGGAACAGCCAGGGAAGCAGAAATAACAGGAGTGACCTTGTTGTTCTGTCTCCAATGCAGCACAGCACATGCCAACAAGATCTCTCCCTATCTCTCTCTCTCTCTCTCTCTCTCTCTCTCTCTCTCTCTCTCTCTCTCTCTTCTCTCTCTCTCTCTCCATTCTCCAGACACTGCACAATAGAGTTTTATTCAGCCATACAAAAGCATGAAATAATGCCATCTGCAGGGAATTGAAGGAACTGGAGATCGCTACATGATAAGTACATGGCAAGTCAAACTCAGAGTGTGCAAAGGAGGAGTGTTGCCTATTTTCTATAACTGGAATCCAAGTTTAAACAGAAGTGTAAACATGCATATGATATGAAAGTCAGAGGGGTGTGTGAGGGATGGGATAATTTAAAGACCATTAGATAAATAAATAAACAAACAAACACCAAGCAGAGTCCCTGGGCCCCACAGAAACACACATACTCCAAGGGGCAGAGAGACTGGTCCCAGAAGCATACTCTAAGATGCCATGCTACTACTCAGATCCCGTCACTTGCTCGTGACCTAGCTGTATGACACTGGTTGCTGAATTCACACATCCCCTGATTTCCAGAGAATGGATCTGATGAATGAGCTACTTTCCTTGAGGAACAGCCAGTGACTTCATGAGAAAGAATCCAAATGGCCAGTCACTTTGTCTCTGGGAGACATCTACCATGAGTTTGTGCTGCATGACTACATCTTCCAGATCAGACCATGGCAGACCTTTTACCACATCCTGCCTGGCTCCTTCCTCATTATTCTCCCACGGGCTTTCCTCCCCCCCCCCCCCCCCCAACAGCCTTTCATGAAGGGTGCTCTGTAGAACATCGCATGTCTTCAAACTACAGCTGCTGAGTTCCTGTAGGCTGCACAGGATGATTCAGGGAGGGCACGTCAATCAGCTTATCCCTGAGCCCAAAGCCATCCTATGTGCCTGCAGGTGCTCAAAGCCACTTTGAAAGTGTAGCTACCATGGGGTCTAAAGACTGAGCCCAACACCTGAGGACATTGCTTAAACTCTAAGATCCAGGCAAAGCCTTATTCTGAACACACACATTTTTGTTTGTTTATTTGTCTTAAACCATTTTGATTTTGTTAGGGTGGACTGACAGGCATGTCTGTGCACCCCGTCCCTCTGGGAACCTTGCTTTAGAACAGCTACAAGGGACAATAAGGACCACTCACAGACATGGAGACAGGACATGCAGGATCTTGATATGCCCTCATAATGACCCAAAAGGAGAGATGGCTGTATCTAGTACTATGCTTTTAATTTTTTCACTTTAGAAACTCTGGCATCCTCATTTTCAAAGTGGTGGATAACCCACATTATATTTTCAGCATAAACTCTATTAATGAAATACTACAATAAAATATTACTATTGCCTGGCAGTGGTAGTACCCGCCTTTAGTCCCAGCACCCAGGAGGCAGAGCCAGGCGGATCTCTGTGAGTTCGAGGCCAGCCTGGTCTCCAAAGTGAGTTCCAGGAAAGGCGCAAAGCTACACAGAGAAACCCTGTCTCAAAAAAAAAAAAAATTACTATACAATAAAATATCAAAATGTACTATAAAGTAAACTAGCCCAGATAACAAATAATTTGATAAGGGGGATGCTATTGCATAAAAACTGAAAAATTCCTATAATCCATCTTTGACTGGCCAGCATGAGCATAGCAACCCACAGAGAACAAGCAGGGGGCTAGAAAATAGGAACTTTGCCTTACCTTAGTGGGAAGAGTCTCCACTCTACACAAATGAGATAATCAGTTTCACTCCTCCTTGAGGAACAGGTGGTTTTATCAGTCACAGGAACCCACCTAGGTTTGCACAGTTCCAAACTATAGGATCTCCAGCCTCTGTTAACCGACTCCACCCCTGACGTCACAGACAGTATCATGAACCAGCAGCAACATAACTTATGCATGGCCTTGTGGCAGGGCCAATGCTTTGTTACAGAGATAAGAACTGAATAGTAAGAGCCTGAGAAGACAGCTATCTTAACCAACCCAGTCATAATAGGGCTCAGTTACTGGTCAGAAACAGCTGTGTTGTGTGGCCCTGAAAAGAAATCATGCTCCAGAGTTGTGGAAGTCAGAAAGTGAATTGCTGAGCAGTTTCATGTGGCTTCTTGTTTCCAAGCCTTCGTAGGAAGATTTTCATATAAATTTGGTTGGTGAACAGACATCGGGCTGCTGTTTCTTGAGAACTAAAAAGAAGCAGAGACTTAAATTGGAGAGAGAACACACTGAAATGTGTGTTAGGCATGTGTGTGTCCTATATGTCACCTCACAAAGCAATTTCACAATTTTAAATCTCTATCTCTTTCTCTTTCTGTCTCACTATGGATTCCAGGTTGTCCTTAGGCATAGGACTAGAATTACAAGCATGCACTACCATACTTGGCCTCCTGTCTTGTCTTTAAGACACAGGACTTTGATCTAAAAATCTAATAAGGGGGCTGGAGAGATGGCTCAGCAGTTAAGAACACCTGTTGCTCTTGTAGGTGACCTAAGTTCAGTTTCCAGCACCCACAGGGTAGCTCACAACCACCTGTAACTCCAATTAGTAAAGTGCTTGCTGTCCCAGGATGGGGACCCTGGTTAGGATCCCCAACACTCATAAAAAGTCAGATATAGGGGCTGGACAGATAGCTCGGTAGTTAAGAGCACTTGTTGCTCTTGTAGATGATCTAAGTTCCCAGCACCCAAATGATGGCCCCCAACTCTCCTAACTCTACTTCTAGAGGATCTGATGCCCTCTTCTGGCCTCCATGGGCACTGCATTCACGTAGTGCACTTACAGGCAGACAAAACACTCATACAACATAAAATAAACCTAAAAAATAAAAATAGAAAAAATCTGGATGCAGTAGTACATTTGGAACCTCAGCACCGGTAAGATGGAGTTAGACAGATTCTTGGTGTTCACTGGCCAGCCAAATCAGTGAGCTCTAGGTTCAATAGAGTCCCTGATGCAAAAACACTAGGTGGCAAGTGTTTAAAAACACCCAATGCTGACCTCTACTCTCCATGTTCAAATGATGCACATGCATCCCTCCTGTGAACACATACTGACAACACAGACACACGGTGTAATAGCTGAAAGTTTAAACAATGAGAAATGATATTCCTTACAAGAAGTAATCAGTGGTGGGGTGTTGTACTGGACAGAATGATATTTCTCTCAAACTCATGTCCACTAGGAACCTGTGCATGCAATCTTATTTGAAGATGGGCAATTAATTGGTTTATCTATTTCTAGTGATGTATGCAAGTCAAGAGGCAGACGTATCAGAGCGAACCCCGTCCAGTGACTGATAACCTGATAAGAAGAAGGACATTTGGACACAGAGACACAGAAGGAATGATGGATGCAGAGATCAGTGTGATGTGCTCACCCCCAGGGGAGCCATCAGGGGCTGGACGAGGTAGAGGATTCTCTTCTAGCAGCTCGGGAGGAGCATGACTTTAGAATGGCTGGTAGCATAGTCGAAGACTGTGGTTTTCAACCTTCCTAACACTGTGACCCTTTAATACAGTTCCTCAAGTTGTGGTGACCCCAACCATAAAGTTACTTCACTGGTACTTCATAACTGTGATTTTGCTACTGTTATGAATCAAAGTATAAATATCTGTGTTTTCTGAGGGTCTCAGATGGACTCTGTGAAAAGGTCATTTGACCCCCAAAGTGGTCACAACCCATTGGTTGAAAACCATTGTCCTAAGGCTTCTAGCTGCCAGAACTGTGAGACCATTTCTCTCATTTTAAGTTGTCCGATTTATTCTGCTATCACTAAGATCTCTAACATCTATGTTATTATAACACAAAATAGACTTACTACAAAACTATTTTTAGAACCCAAATAGTTAATTTCACAACAATGGAAAGGTTTGACATACCAGAAAGATGTAGCAATCATGAATGAAAATACACCTTACAGTACAGCCTCACAGTCATGCAACCAACATTGACAATTAAAGAGAGAAACACACAGTTCAATAACTGTAGTTGGAGGTTTCAAAGCCTTGTGTAAATAACTAATAGTATTATTTGTCATAACATTAACAAAATTTGAACAGACCATCCAGAAAGGCACTCCACTTAGCATAAACAGAACACCCCATTAAGAGCACATGAAGCATTTCCACAGGACTACAGCTGCACTGCACATCAAGTCTCAATAAATAAAAGGATTGAAAGCATATCGAAGTATTTTCTATGACCATAATCAATTTAAATTGCACATGAACAAAAAGACAATTTGCAAAGCTCGTGTGTGTTTATGGAGGGACCAAGGCTACATTTGAAAATGAACACATTGTAGTGGTTTGAAAGAGACTCACATATTTGAACACTTGGTCTCTAGTTGGTGGCACTGTTTAGGGAGGCTGTGGAACCTTTAAGAGGTGGAGTCTGGCTGGAGGAAGTACGTCACTGGGGGTGGGCTTTGAGTGCTTATGATCTCTTGAACTTCCTGTTTGCTCTCTGCTTCCTGCTGGCAGATGAAGATGCCATCTGTCTCTCTTAGGTCATGTCTTCCACCATGCCTGCTGACTGCTCAATGCCTCCCCACCTTGATGGACTCTTATCCCTTGGAAAGCATAAGTCAATATAAATTCTTCTTTCTATAAGTTGCCTTGGTCAAGGTGTTTTACCACCACAACAGAAAAGTAACTATTTCACACATTATAAATAACCAATAGCCTATGATCAGGGAAGAAGCAACATTGGCATTTCCCTATGTTAGTATGTATCTAAGTTGTGTGTGTGTATGATAACATTTGTGAACTTTAACTATGTGTCTGGAGTTGGCTCGCCTTGAACAGGGAGTGACTATGTTCATTTCTATCAACAAGATACTTTTGCTCTACAGGTTCCACTTTCTTTCTAACAAAAATATTATTTTTAGTCAATTATGTAAGTGTACCATCTAACTGTGATAATTTCCCATTTATGGAGAGTTTATGATATGCCAGGCATTTATGGCCATTTAATCCACACAACTATCACATGATTGAGCCACACTCTTGTTGAGACACCTAGGGAATCATTTCTAGAGCTGGGATACTAGTTCAGGCCTGGCTGATCTCAGGACTCCAGAATCTTTGACTTTTTGTGATACTATTTGTGCAGCATCACAAGCCCAGATGCTATTACCTGTGGAGGCCCAAATTACTCAGGGTCTGAGAATCTGAGCTTGCTTTACCCATCAGGGATGCATAAGGGAATGATTTGACCATGGGTGTGGTTACCAGATGTTTGGAAGGGTCTGTACTTGGCTGTGCAGTGTGCTTTGACCTAGCAAGGGGGAGGTCTTATGCCCTACCCTTTAGCATTGTTATAAAAAGCCCTTTTGAATAAATGGAAAAGGCCATTGGGTTTTGATCCAGGTCCTCACGAAGCTGTCCTGTATTTCTGTCTTTCTCCTCTTCTCTATCTTTCTATCTAATATTTTCTTATATTTTTGGTTGTGAGCCTAGCCTTTAACGGCTGAGCCATCTCTCCAGCCCCTATCTAATATTTTCTTATCTCTCTCTGCTCCTCCTGGAAAAAGTGGGAGCTGGCCTCCCACAGTTGCATGACCTTCAGAGCAAAGTGGTTCCAAGTTCTGTCCTCCTCATGAAAATGTCCTCATGACTTTCAGATGGCATCATTTGAAAATCCAGATCCTGGTGCTCAAAACCCTTCTCTATGCCGAGTTCTGGGTGAGCTGGATGATACACTAGGAACCTCTGAAACTGCAAGCCAGCCCCAATTAAATGTTTTCCTTTATAAGAGTTGCCATGGTCATGGTGTCTCTTCACAGCAACAGAACACTATGACAAAGTCTACTCCATGAATTGTCTGCTACATACAGAACTATTTTCTCCTCAAGGGTCTTTTAACTGCTGAACAATTTCAAGTTGTTATTACTAAGGGGCCAAGGTCCTCTGTGGGGCAACAGCCAGAGCTAGGATGAACAAACTGGACAGGGAAAGCACATCATCCACATGTGCCCCAGTTTGCTTTCTGTTGCTCTAATAAAAGTTCTGACCAAGAGCAGCACGGAGAGAAAAGGGCTTATTCAGCTACACATCCCAGGCACAGTCCATCATAACAAAGATCAGGGCAGGAACCTGGAGGTAGGAACAGAAGCAGAGGCCACAGAAGAACACGGCTTACTGATTTGCTTCTCATGGTGTAGTGGTATGAATGAAAATGGCCACCATAGACTCCGAGGGAGTGGCATTATTGGAGGTGTGGCCTTGTTGGGGAAAGTCTGATGGAGGAGAGGGGGAGCTCTGAGGTTTCAGAAGCTCAAGCCAGGTCCAGTGTTATTCTCTTCCTGCTGCCTGTGGATCCAGATGTAGAACTCTCAGCTCCTTCTTCAGTACCATGTCTTGCTGCCATGCTGATAATGGACTAGACCTCTGAAACTGTAAGCCACCCACAATTAAATGCTTTCCTTTATAGAAGTTGCTGTGGTCATGGTGTCTCTTCACAGCAATAAAATCCTAACCAAGACACATGGTTTTCTGGGTTTGCTTTTAGTACAACACAGGATCACCTTCCCAGGGCTGGCACCACCCACAGTGTGTTGGGACATCCTACATCAATCATAAATCAAGAGGAATGCCCCTACAGCCTTGCCCACAGAACAATCTGATGGAGGCATTTTTCTCACTTGAAGTCCTCTCTTCCCAGATAACTTTAGCTTGGGTCAAGCTGACAAACTAACTGTTGGCCAGCTTTCTGCCACTACAACAAATACCCAAGATAATAAGCTCATAAAGAGAAAGGGTCATTCTGCATCTCAGTTTGGGGCTGTGACTGATTGGCTCCGTTGCTCTTGGGCCTGTGGCACGGCCGCACACCATGCGAAGAACACATGACAGAGCAAAACACACTCACCCTATCACCAGCCAGGGAATAAGAAAGAAGAGGGGCTGGGTCATCCCCAGAAGGAGAAAACACACAAATTCCAAGGTCCAGACTAGCAGTGTAGCATACCCCTTACATGTGTTGGCAAGAACATACACACCCATGTGACCAGGACTAATTCAAAGGGGAATGGGAAGTCTAAGTCTCAGATAGAGTCCCCCTTCTGTAAGATGACAAGATGGCTCCAAGGTGTTCCACATCTTACATCTGAGTAATGGCAACTGAAAAAGCTAGTGACTTTCTGCAGCTCAGAGTCAGACTGGGCAGCTTCGGATTATTTTTCTGTGTTACCAGCCACCATGACAAAAGGAATGGAGTGGCCCCATTAGTGCAGACTTGATGTCCATTTCCCTCGGTGTTGGTCTCACTGGAGCCTCGGAAAATGGTGACTAAAGGGGAAAGATGAGTTTTACCACTAAGAAAAGGAGTGATGTACAAAAACCAAAACAAACGAAAATGATGTGGTATTGGGCTGGGGATGGGCTCAGTTGGTAGAGTGTTTGCTTGGCATGCATGAAGCCCTGGGTGTGATCCCCAGCACTAAATAAAGCCAGAGTATGTCTATGGTAGATGGGCTGAGATGAGGCAGGAGGATCTTCACATTGTATTCAGTAGATAAGGAAAGCAAGGTAGAGGGGAAGCCCCGTGGTGTTCTCCCCCTGCCCCTCCAAAAAAGCTAATTAAAACTGTGAAGCTTGGGTCTGCTGAGAGCATTTATGAGTGAGTATAGAGATGCTCTTAGTACCAAAGTTGGTTTCCTTAGGCTATCAGGCAAAGGCACAAAAATCCTTTAAAGAACCAAGCTGCCACCACTCAAAAGGGGAAGCTGGCGTCCAGAGAAGGGTGAGCAGCCAACGCTGGGGAATTGCAGGACCTGTGAGCAAGACCTGTGAGGAGTCCAGAGCTTCCCTGGTTCTGTTTGGGACTGACTCACAGGCAGACTCCAGAGGAGCCCTCCTCAGAGTCCAGAGGACACCTCCTATCCCCGAAACCAAAAGCGAGCAGATCGCAAGAGAAGTATAGCTTCACTTGGATGCAGGATGAGACCTTAGGACTTTAGTTTTGGTTTATTTTGAGACAGGTCCTCACGTAGCCCAGCTGGCTTCGAATTCACTAAGTCGCTGAGGATGACCTTGGATACCTGGTCTTTCTTCCCCTACCTCCTTAGTGCTAGGATTAGAAGCGTGCCTGATTTTACAGCGCTGGAGATGGAACCCAGGGCTCCGTGGTGGCTACATCCTCTGCCTGGATCTTTTGTTTTCCCCCCTCAAATCTGATTTTGAACTAGGTGGGAGACCCGGACAGACTGCAGGAAGGAATATGTGCGGGGTATGACCCGGGCACAGCAGGAATCATTTCATTCGCCCTCTCCACCGCAGTTCTCGAATACTGTGACCACACCAGCGCCCCACGCCACTGGCTCCTCGCAGAGCGGCGGCCGGGGCGGGCCCTGCATCCGAGCTCCAGCCGCAGCGGTCCGCAGACCTGCCCCGAGCGCCGCGCGGAATCACGGTCGTGGGCGGGGCGCCGGCGGTGGGCGCGGCGTCCGGGTGGCGCTCGCCACTCGGGCGGTGGCGCGGGCGCCCGGGACCGGCACTCAGGGCACCCGGAGGGGCGGTCCCGGAGCTAGGCAGCCGGCTGGGCTGGGGCTGGGGCAGCGACCACGCGTGGTGCCTTGGACTCGTGCGGCGGCTGCGGGGCGCGCGGCCCTTCGCCATGTACACCTTCGTGGTGCGCGACGAGAATAGCAGCGTCTATGCCGAGGTCTCCCGGCTGCTGCTGGCCACCGGCCACTGGAAGAGGCTGCGGCGGGACAACCCCAGGTTCAACTTGATGCTGGGCGAGAGGAACCGGCTGCCCTTCGGGAGACTGGGTGAGCCTTTCCCTCGTGGCCGTTGCGCGCACGGCCCCGGGGAGCCAGCGCTTTTGTTTTTAAGGTCATTAATCTTCTCCAGGCACTAGCTCGCTCTGGCAGATCTAAAATGGATCCATCAAGACCTAAACCCATAGCTGGACTCGGAACGGAGTCTCTGTGCAGTTGCTGTGTCTGCTGACAGTGCCCTAGCCCTGCACCCGGAGTGTCGGCCTCGACCCTGAGCTTCCCTGGGCCTGCTGCGATCGTCTTGCAGCTTTCCGCCACCAAGGATTCCGCCTTGTGTGGTGTGGGTGTGGAGGGGGAGTTGTTGTTGAAATCCCAGAGGCTTGTGCTACCGAGAGGCCCAGGGAATTTGGGAAAGACTCACTGAATTACCCAAAGCGGGAGCTTCCAGGGAAGCTGGTGGGTGGGAGTGGTGTGTGTGTGTGTGTTCCATTCCAGACCTTTCTTTTAGCTGCACCAAAAGTGTGCATCCATAACTATGCATTTAATGATAGTTTTTACAACAGTTTGGATGCTCTTTGGTCTCCTCATCCACGTGAGCGAAGCTAGCTTGGTACTACTTTATTCAGATACTTTCCTGTAGGAAGGGACAGTGACTCCCTTTTAAATGACGTAATCTAGAAGTTGTCCAGATGGGTTCAACTAGCATCCCACAGATTTGAGCCTGGTCATCTGCGGAGGGCCTGTCTCTCTCTGGGTAGCTGGTTCTTTTGCAAAAACTCACTTGGGGGTGGGGTCGGTTGTATTCCAAGGACAGAAGGGGAGCATTGATAGCAAAGAAGAGACATCTCTACCTCGGAGAACACCCGGGAGAGTAGTGTCCCATGTCCTGGAGAGGAGAGTGTTTTCAGAAATAGGTGTGGTCAGAGATGGATGACTAGACTGAAAGCAGGTTGTTTGGAATTAACTGGCTATTTGGCAAGCTTGCATAAAGCATTTGGGTGACATTACAACCCTGTCAAGATGTGATAGCTTGAAGAATGAAGTGTGTTAAGGCTGAACCTTACTGAAATAGTCCAGGAACAACTTTCATTCTCATACAAGTTTATACTGTAGCATGCCAACTCCATGGAGGGGCTGGTTGGAAGTCTCAGAAATCTTAGAATAGAAATGTGCTTGTTAACCAGGTTCCTCTGGAAGGGCTCAGCAAAGAAAATCCCACTAAACGAACTTCCCTGAAAGTACAGGAACAGCCGTCAGTACGTCCCCTTCCTCTGTCACCCCCTTCCTGACTTCCCTTCCTCTGGGCACTTGACAGAGCCCGATGGTAAGAGCCTAGGTGGAACCTTGGTGTTGAGAACACATGGGAAGCCCCTGCTCAGGCTGGGGCAGGGGTAGGTGGCCTCGATGCTATGATGACAAAGTGAAACCCTTTGTGATCCCAGTCCTAAAAAGGCACCACACATTTAGCAGATGAGCAGCAAACATTTTATCTTTATGGAAAAGACAGATGCATCCTCTTATCTGAAATGGTTCTGCAACCTCACTGTTGAGAGTATTCCCTTTCTGTCTAAAGTGGGCTGCATAACCCAAGGAGAAAGCAGAGTCGTGTGCAGGTGCTGGAAGCCAGGGGTCTCCAGGTCAACAGTGAATCGGCCTGTCTACCCCAGGGAGACTGTGAAAACCAGATAATGTCTGAAAGTTCTGATTTGGTTATGTGCCATGGTTGGATTAATCATTGTTAACCCCGACACCAACTCAAAGTCTTTTTTAAAATCTTACCTTTTGTTACTGAAAATGCAAAACATTTTGTTAGGAGTTAAAAATTCTTTTAATAAAATGTATTTTTGTTGTATCATGTTATTTCTAATGTTTAATCTTGATTCATTTCATCTTTTGTGGTGCTGAGGATTGAACTCGTGGCCTCATAGGTGTTGCTGATGCACTGTACCGCTGAGCCACACTGCAGACCTCCTGTTGTGGCTTCAGAACAGCTTTTGCAGTACGAGCTAATACATGTTTCCTCATGGGATAATGCCAAGAAGTTCTCAGGGCGTCTGACATTGTCACAGGGCCTTTCTACTGCCTTCCTTCACTTCTTAGTGGCTTCTAGAAGCTCCTTGAGGTAGATGTGCCATACTCTGCTGCCTTCTTTGATATTTGGAGAAAATGGGGTTGGGGATGGATGTGTGGCTGTATGTAAGTAACCTTGCTCAGCAGATTACAAGCCTGTGTGTGTTAAGCTAAGAGAGGACTGTGTTAGGACCAAGGAGAAATGAAATAGAAAATACCCAATGTTCTCCTAATAAGAAAAAAGGCCACCGGGCGGTGGTAGCGCACGCCTGTAATCCCAGTACTCGGGAGGCAGAGGCAGGTGGATCTTTGTGAGTTCGAGGCCAGTCTGGTCTCCAAAGCGAGTTCCAGGAAAAAAGGCCGCCACATCACAGCTGACCTGCATGGCAGTACCTATGCTGCAGTATTGAGAGTAGAATACTGAGGGGAAGGAGGACCTTGGGACACAAACCAAAAGTGTTCCGAGTTGGACACCCAGCCTGAAAGGAGAGAAAGGGAGCTGGCTCCGACACATCTGTTCTGCACGCTGCTGCTGCTGACGTTGTCATGCCGCACCTGTTCTGTTTCCATTCTGAGCTCTTCTTTCTTCGCAGGTCACGAGCCTGGGCTGGCACAGCTGGTGAATTACTACAGGGGGGCGGACAAACTCTGCCGGAAAGCTTCCTTAGTGAAGTAAGTGTTCCCAAAGACCTCCATTTTCGGTGTTTTATAGAAATGGTTCTAACTTTCATCCGGAAGTGCTTAGGTCAAGATAAAGAGGAGAAAAAAAAACACCAAAACTTTACTGTTTTAAAAGTCGGCAGATATCAGGGCTGTGGGCTCCTCTGGGTTGCTTTGACTACAGTTTAAGGCGTTGCTGTGTATCGCTTCCTACAGCTTGCCTGTCTCCTAGGTGAGCTCCCTAGAAGCAATGCCTGACTCTCCGGAAGGAGGTTCTTTCTGGTGTAAGTGGTTTCTTGGAAGATATTCAAGGCAAACCCATCTGTAATGGGGTTGGGGGCAGGGTAGGGCAGGGTGAATTAGGAGCCAAGCAAAGAAGTAGTTTTCGCTGAAGTCCTACCCCAGTGTTCTGACGTGGATGATACCTCAGAGCTATCACACTTGAAGCAAAGTGACTGAGCATCTGCCATAGTGTCAGTTGGGAACAGTTCCACTTTCTCTTGGCATTTGCTCTCCTAGAAACTTTCCCATGCTCTCTTCCTGTGGGGAAAGGGCTGGGGGTCGCGGGTGGGGTTAGTTGCCAGGCATTTCTGGTCCCTGGAGAAGGGTGTGCGCAAGCATCCTCAGAAGACTCAAGCAGTGGAGGGCATGGGGGTCCTCAGAAGATGTTCAGATAGAGTGCAACAACCATCCGTCTCTGAGCTGTTGGGGGATGGCTAGATATCACAAGGATGATGGTATTATAAGGTAGAGTTCAGCAGTATACAGTGACTGAGATCCAGGGTCAGCACCTAGGGATTAACCTCAGCTCTTTGAAGAATCTAATTAGCGGGCAAATCTTCTCATCCCTCTAAGCCTGAGTACCTCCCTCATAAAGCAATTATGAGGGTTGAGACTAGGAGACGTGTGTGAGTGGATGCAGCACAAGGGCCTGCTGCACGTGGATATTTGTGCTTTAACTTTCTTCTCTGTAAGTGAACGGGGTAACTACCTAAACCGAGACCCTTGTCATCACGGTCGTTATTACCGTCATTTTCATGTGGAAGCTCTCTGTCTGGTCCCTAAGATCAGGGCTATAGTTTGTCTCCTGGACTCTTGTTGTTGGAGATCTTCTCCAGGTGTAACCAAGCCCCCGTGGTCCCACAACCCACATATAAAATGAACACACAGACACTTATATTATTTAAACTTCTCGGCCATTAGCTCAGGCCTATCATTGTCTAGCTCTTACTCTTATATTTAGCCCATTTCTATTCATCTATACTTTGCCACGTGGCTCGTGGCTTACCAGTACCTTACATCTTTCTTGTCATGGCGGTAGCTGGCGGTGTCTCCCTGCTCCAGCCTTTACTTCCCGGAAATCTCTTCTCCTTGTCCCACCTACCCTATCCTTCCTGCCTGGCTACTGGCCAATCAGCATTTTATTTATTTTAACCAATCAGAGCAACACATTTGACATACAAAACATCCATCCCACAGCGCTCTTTCCCTGCAATTCATATATACATATGAATAGTCAAAAAGCCTTCTCGTAGGGACAACTGCTCTTTTTCCTTGCTAATGTTTCTTTAGACTTAAGAGGTTGGGTGCATATGGTAGCAGCTCTGTTTTTCTTTGGATATGCGGGTTCTGGTGTCTTTCCTACCTCTCTTCTCTAGGATGGGTTTCTAAAAGAGAGTGAGGCTCCCTAAAGTCTTTGTATGATGTATTTTGTTTGTTTGTTTGTTTTGAGGTAAGATTTCTCTATTTTATAAGTCTGGCTATCCTGGAACTCGTTTTTTGTAGACCAGGCTGTTCTTGAACTCACAGAGGTCCACCTACCTCTGCCTTCTGAGTGCTGGGATTAAAGGTGTGTGCCACCACTCCCCAGCCAATGTATTCCTTTTGTGTTTAGAATGTAAATGACCAGGGCTGGAGAGATGGCTCAGGACTTAAGAGCACACATATTGCTCTTCCAGAAGACCTGTGTTTGGATACCAGCACTCACGATACACAGCTCGAAAAATGCCACTGTGGGCACCTACGCCCATTGGCATGTGAACATACCCACGCAGAGACATAAAGACAAAAGTAGAATTTTGCTTTTATAAGTAGGAAGCAGAAGATGCTATAAAAATAATGGTGCTTTGCATTTTTGCATAATCAACAGCTGTAATGAGTCAGGGAGAATACAGGGCTGGAGTCATGACCAGTTCTATTACCTTGGACAGCACCACCCTGAATCCCGTATCCTATTTGCAAAGTGGGCTTAGATGTCGGTGACAGTACCCATTCCTTGACCCAGAGTAACATGAGATACCATCTGTAACGGCCTCTTAGAAATGGTGACTGCTGTTCTCCAAGTGTTCTGCCAGGGGCTGTAGCAGTTCCAGGAGAGGCTGGCTCCTTTTTGCAGTGTGTCTGTCTGTTGTGATTGTGTATGGCTTGAAGGGATACTAGAGCGTTAGAAGGTGATTGCTCTCATTTTGTGGGGTGGGGTTGTCTGCTGTGGGTTCCAAGGCCACAGCAGTTCATATTGAGCCAGGAAGGTTCTAATCTGTACAAATAGACTAGCATGGCCAGGCGTGCCTGAGAGGGCTTCCCAGAGCCTTGATGAGATGCTATGCTGGATCTTGAACAACCTGTTCCTTCTTCCAGTCACTTCAGGTAGTGTCAGAAATTCATGAAGACCCTGTGGCCACAGCCCAGAGCCCTTGAAGGACTCTTCATCTTGTGGCAGGGTGGCAGGCTTTTTCTCTTCTGAGCATTACTCCTTTGTAGGTGAAGATAAACCTGCAGTTAGTTGCACAATTGCCTTCCATTGCTGAAGGAAAGGAAGAAATGCAAAGGGCCTCATGCAAAGCTTAGCCGTGGCTCTGTACTAGAAATCAGGGCTTCAAAGCCAAGATCACCTTACAAACCATCACTGCCCAGCAGAAATAGGATACTAGTCACATGTGTAATTTTAGACCTAAAACAGCAAGGGCAAAGAACAGGTGCCATCAAGTCAATCTATTTTGTTTTGTTTGTCGAGACAGGGTTTCCCTGTGTAGCTTGGCGCCTTTCCTGGAACTCACTTGGTAGACCAGGCTGGCCTTGAACTCACAGAGATCCACCTGGCTCTGCCTCCCGAGTGCTGGGATTAAAGGTGTGCGCCACCACTGCCCAGCAAGTCAATCTATTTTATTTAAGCAAATAAATCCAAATTATGGGGGTGCTGGATAGTTTTATGGCAATTGACATAACTAGGGTCATCCGAGAGGAGAGAGCATCAGTTGAGAAAATGCCTTCATAAGATTTGTCTGTAGGGCATTTTCTTCATTAGTGCTTGATGTAGGAGGACCCAGCCCACTGTGGGCTAGTGGCCCTTGATTCTATAAGAAAGCAGGCTGAGCCAGCCATGAGGAAGCAAGGCAGTAAGCAGCACCCCTCCATGGCCTCTGCATCTGCTCCTGTCTCCAGGTTCCTGCCCTGTGTGAGTTCCTACAATCACTGCTTTTGATGATCTGTTCCATGGAACTGTGAGGGAAATCAACCCTTTCACACTCCAGTTGCTTTTGCCCACGGTGTTTCATCACAGCAATAGTAATCCCAATAAGACAATGGGGGTACGAGTGTAGCTTATGGCAAAACACTTGCTTTTAGTGTGCAAAGCTTTGGGTTTGATCCCCAGCATTATAAAAAGTAGCCCCCACAAAAACCCACACCCTAAACTTACATTGTCTTTTTGACATGTTACTAATATAAAAATTGAATTATACTTTTTTTCATTCTAAGTCTTCAAATCTGACATATTTTAAATTTGTAGCATGTCTTAGGTTGGAAGTTACATTTTCACTGGAAACTCTTTACCTGAATTTAACTATGGTTGAAAAAGTAGATTTAGGGCTGGGGATGAGGTTCTGTTGGTAGAGTGCTCACCTAATAGGTACAGCCAAGTCCCAAGGAGGCCGGCCTGGGTTCCATGAGACTCTGTCACACACATACACACACACACACACACACACCAGACAAACAAAAAGGTAGATATCTGTATCCACATTGTTCCAACATCTGTAAAAGGGTTTTAATAACTGGATTATCAAGTAAACCTTTCCTCTTGAGTTCGAAGCAAAAACATATCATTTGAACAAAACATGTCCACATTAACTGAATTCAAATTATATGTCAGCTCATTTTCTTAACGTTGGACTTAAAGGGGTATTGAACGTATGGAAAAGTAACTTTAAGTTGCTTTTGACAGATTTTCAATTTTTTAGTTTTTCAGCCAACATTCACAACGTCATTACAAGCAAAATCTTCTGCATTTTGTTGCATGATAAAAAGTCTGTAAAAATCATGGTTATTAGCATATATGAATTGGAACACAAGTTATCATATGTGTATGATAGATTACAAAGTCTTTTTTCTTCCTTGACCTGTACATTTAGCTCATGTGTCTATAATGAATATATGTGAGATTTTTGTGTAACACTGCCATTTAAAAATCTATGACTATTGAATGAAATAATGGCTTACTGGGTGAAAATAATGACTTGGCAAGTATTTCTACTTCAAGAACTTATGAATTGGAGTGAATACAGGAAAAACGCTTCCATCTCTCCAAAGAGAGTATTGGGAGAAAACACTCATTAAGGTCGCCGTCTTCGGTTCGATTTTTTGTTTTTTTTTCATTAGTTTCCTGAACTGGTGATTCATGAGACATGATGTTTGCAAGTGTATACTGAGCCATTTGGGCAGCTGTAGCCATGATACTTACTCCCCCCCCCCCCCCCCCCCCCCCCCCCCCCCCCCCCCCCCCCCCCGAGACAGGGCTTCTCTGTGTAGCTTTGCACCTTTCCTGGATCTCACTTGGTAGCCCAGGCTGGCCTCGAACTCACAGAGATCTGCCTGCCTCTGCCTCCCAAGTGTGGGATTAAAGGCGTGGCACCGCATGGAGATACTTTTTATAGAGTGGGCCCTGAAAACAAATGTTTCCAGTTTGTATCATCAGGTGCAGGGAAGCAAGTGTTTCCAATATGTACTGTCTGGGAACAAGCAGAAAAGGAAACATCTATTACCATCCCAGTAAATCCACATTTTAACCCAAACTGGTGAAGTTTTGTCTGTTAGGACAAAAACTAACTTTTTACATGTAGGTGAAATTCTTTGATAGATGCAAAATGTTAAAAGATGCCTATACCAGGGTTGGGGATTTAGCTCAGTGACAGAATGCTTGCCAAGGCCCTGGGTTCGATCCTCAGCTCAAAAATAAATAAATAAAGCCTATACCATGAGTTCAACACTTTCTAGGCTGAACTTTGACACCATACCCAAAGCTTTAGTTGGGCAACATCTGCTTATATCATAATTTATGTAAGGCTAAGGAAAACTTTAATCATTTAAATTTTTTCAATTTTTGATATTAAAGTTTGTAGCCAATGGCTGCTTGGGGATTAACTATAAAACTTCAGAAAAATCTGTCTTAGGGTTACTATTGCTGTGATGAAACACCTTAACATAAAGCAACTTGTGGAGGGGACGGTTTATCTGGCTTACACTCCCATATCATAGTCCATCATGGAAGGAAGTCAGGACAGGAACTCAAACAGGTCAAGGACCTGAAGGCTGGAGCTGATGCAGAGGCCATGGAGGAGTGCTGCTTACTGGCTTGCTCAGCCTGGTTTCTTCCAGAACCCAGAACCACAAGCCCAAGCATGGCCCCACCCACAATGGTCTGGACCCTCCTCCATCAATCACTAATTAAGAAAATGCTCGACAGCCAGGTCTCACCATAGATGTCTTCTCTCAGTTGAGGCTCCTCCTCTCAGATGACTCTGGCTTGTGTCAAGTTGACATAAAACTGGTGAACACAATTCTTTTCAAGTTTTTTCCCCCTTAAAATAATTTATTTTATCGTCTGTCCATGTACAATGGTTTTCTTTTTGTGTAAGAATGGAAGCTATTTTATGGCCAACTGAAGTTGCAAGTTTAGGTCCTGTTAAAAAGTTGTTGGCAGGCCAGGGGATGTGTAGCTCAGTTAGAAAGGGCTTCTTCCCTGGATGTGGGAGCCCTGGATTCTGTCCTCAGCATTGCAAGGGGAAAGGTACGTTTAAGAATGTTTGTGTTTAGGGATGGGAGAGATGGCTCAATGGTTAAGAGCACACACTGCCCTTGCAGGGGATGTAAGTGTGGTTGCCAACACCCACAGGGCAGCTCACAATCACGTCTACCCTTCAGCTCCAGGGCATCCTATGCCTGCCCTTGGCACATGCACTCACATGTGCACATGCACATATATATACACACACTTTAATATAATAAAATAAATCTTTTAAAAAATAATGTTTTGGTTAGGTATTTATGATCTCAACCACTAATATTACTGATGGTTTCTTGACTGTGGAGGAAAAAGTGCTTATCAAATATTCTTTGCTGAGAATATTGCCTTTACCAAACAGACTGCTTTTGCACTTTGTTGTGCCGTGAGCAGCGCCGTTGACACTGACTGTGAATTTGTGGCATATCTTTTCCAGTTATTTCATTTACTTATTCTTTTTTTTCTTTACTCCCCTGGGCATTTTCTTAGCTTCTTCGTCCCTCTTTCAATTTCTTAATAGTTCACTTTTGTTTTAAATTTTAAAGTTTTCGATATGTACTTATTATTTTCTGTGAATGAGTGTTTAACTTGCATGTATGTATTGTTCCACACGCATGCAGTGCCTAAAGAGGCCGAAAGAGAGTGTCAGATCCCCAGGGTGGTTGTGAGCCACCACGTATGTGCTGAGAACCACACCCAGGTCCTCTGCAGGAACAGCAAGTGCTCTTAACCACTGAGCCATCTCTCCAGCACCAATGTTTATTTTTTTTTAAACTAGAAAAACAGTCACATTCCACCTTAGATGCCCCTCATGGTGTGCATAGCTAGCTTTCCTCACTGTATAATGAACACATCACGTTTCATCTATGTACAGAAAAAAAGCATTGCTCGAGCTGAATTGATCTGTTGTTCCTGGATAGAACAGTGGTGCTTTTGTGCATATTCCTAGAAACAGCACCCATGTGTGAACAACACCTGTGTGTGACCTGAGTGTTGCAGTACAATAATAAAGGAAATGCCATCCTGCTAAATCAATAAAGCTGTGCTTACTGGAAAAATATTAGTACTGTCCATTAGTTTTCTGATTAAAATTATTATTGATCGTTTACTTCCTGAGTCTTACTGGCCACCGTTCAAATGCTCCATGGTTGCATGTGACCCGTGATGACCATTCAGGACAGTGGGGCGGAGCTGAATATCCTAGGAGCTAGAAGTTTGTTCATTTATATTTCTGAGTCTCTTTGGGTTGAAGAAACTTTCAAATCCTGTTTGTTGTTAAAATGGCTTTATTTAAAACCTGTGTGTGGGTGGTATGTGTGTGTGTGTACACACATGTATTTGATAACCTTGTGTATGGAGGCCAGAGAATAACTTCAGGCCTCAGGTGTCATTCTTAAATACTAGTCACCTTTTTCTGGTTTTTTCTTTTTTTTTTTTCTTTTGGTTTTTTTGAGACAGGGTTTCTTTGTGTAGCTTTGGAGCCTGTCCTGGATCTCGCTCTGTAGACCAGGCTGGCCTCGAACTCACAGAGATCCGCCTGGCTCTGCCTCCTGAGTGCTGGGATTAAAGGCGTGTGCCATTACCGGCTATCTTTTAAGCAACAAGAATCAGCAACTGCAACTCAGCTGCTACTGCAGCACTTAGGCCACAAGGGTCTTAGCCAGAGGGAAATCTGTTCCTTCAGGCACTGACTCTTTCAAAGCTACGAAGGGAAACGTAACTAAACCCCTGTTCCTCTAAAGAACTCAAGATTCAAAGGTTAAGGTGGAATTCTCCCCAGAGAGTCTGAATAGCAAGTAGCTCACCTCCTCTCCTTGCTTTCGTCCTCCAAAAAGCCCTGGTGCTTCTCTTCACTCCTCTTTATAAACCCTTTCTCACCTGGCTCCTCCCTACCACTTCCTGTCAGCTAGTTGCTAACTCAGCCTCCTGACCACAGGTGAATTTTATTTAATCAAACATATCTTTGCATCATTAAACAAATGTTCCAGAGCATAAGCAAAAGTAACACACATTAAAATAATATTCTACAACCTAGAGCCCCACACTCCCAGCCCACCATGCGCCTTTGGATTAGCCAGGATGTGGATTTGGATCCACACCAGACAGTGTGATGCATTAGAGGTCTGCCTTATAGGCTAAGTGTGAATAGAGAAGAAACCAGACTGGGCGTTGGCTTCTGGAAAAGCTTTGGGAGGAAAGCAGCAGCCTTTCTGAGCAAGGTGACACCAACAGAGACTGACCCTCTGTCATCTGCCAGGCTAGTCAAGACCAGTCCAGAACTGTCTGAGTCCTGCACATGGTTCCCCGAGTCCTATGTGATTTATCCAACTAACCTCAAGACGCCGGTCGCTCCAGCGCAGAATGGCATCCAGCTTCCGGTCAGTAACTCCAGGACGGATGAGAGAGAATTCTTCCTGGCTTCTTATAACAAAAAGAAAGAGGATGGGGAGGGCAACGTTTGGATTGCAAAGTCGTCCGCTGGTGCCAAAGGTAAGTTACCATTGCCGTCTCTGTCACTTGTGGGATCCTCTGGAGCATCATTCCGTGGCATGCTGGGTTTTAATGGAGAATTTATTTCTTTGTTTTGCGAGTGGCATGTATGCCAAGGTGTGCATGTGGAAGTCAGAGCACATCCTTCAGAAGTTGGTTCTCTCCTTCCACTGTATGGGTCTCAGGGACTGAATTTAGATTGTTAGGGTTGACAGCAAGTGCCTTTACCTACCTGACCATTTCACAGGCCCTAACTGATATATTTAGATGAATGACTTCATTCAGAATTGTCACAATTGGAACACCATGTCCAGTTTTTCTCTGGGAAAAATTTTTTTTTGAGATAAGATCTCATGTAGCCTTGGCTGGCCTCAAACTTTAAGTGTCCAAGAATGACCTGAAACTCCTGATCCTGCTGTCTCTGTCCGTGTGAGTGCTAAGATTACAGGCATGCCCTTCCACACTTGGTTTTATTGGGTTCTGGGGATGGGACCTGGGGCTTTATGTATGCTAGGTAAATACTCTACCTACCTAACTTTGGCCACAGCCCTTTAAAGATTTCTGTGGCCTCCTGAATGTTACCTGAGTCTTCACTTAAGCTCTAGATTCAGTATTACCCTCGCTGTCTCTAAAAGGCATTTCAAACTCAAAGTGTCTGACACAGAACTTTTCACATTCTTCCCACCTCAGCCGGCTCCTTCACCCTTCCTGTTTAGTGTATGATCCCACTGTCCACCCAGTCTCTGGAGCCCCAAATCTCAGGTCCTTCCTTTTCTTTATAATCTCTACCAAGTGCATTGATGTCTTGCCAGGGTTACCTTCAAAATACACTCAGGATTAGGTCCTTATAATTCATTCACTCCCACTCTAAGTCAAAGCCTCCGTTCTCTCTAGACAGTTGCTGCAATATGACCCTCAGCCGGCTCTCATCTTGCCAGACAGAGTGATGATTTAAAAACACAAATCTGATCATGTTACTTCCTAATGCATTTAGGATGGCTCCAGAGTCCTGGTGGGAGCCCACCCCATCGGACACTTCCTGGTGTTTCTGATGTCATCTCCTATTCTTGGCCTTGCTCACTGTGCTGTAGACACAGAGACTGCCTTGGATCCCTTAAATGCGGAGATAAATTATACCTGGAATGTGTCTCCATCAGCTCAAACATTGCCTCGTTGGAGAAGGCTCTTCTGGTCTACAGTGGCCTTCATTCACACCGATTGCTTTCTATGTCTTTAACCTGCATGTGCTAGTGTCTTTCCAGGACTGTATTACACATACATATATAAGCCCCGTGTAAGCACAGATTTTATGTCTTGTTTGCTTCTGTACCCTCTGCACAGGCACTCAATACGTGTGTGGAATGGATGCCTAGGAAGGGATAAGACTCACAGTACCAACTCGGACCTAAAACAGAGAAGGCTCCTAATGTAATAAGCACACGGTCTCCCTCATAACTACTACCATGTACTCTTTTTAAAACGATAGTATCTTGAATTTATTTTTTCATGGTTCGGAAGACCATCTGGCCCTTGTTACTCATTTCTGTCTCTGCTCTACTGGACCCCAGCTTCTCCTCCACCAATCGTAGGCCAGGAGGGCACCCCTGGGAATCTTCTGAAAATGGGTGAACTCTTGCACAAGCCAGGGAGGGGCCTCACCTGCTTCGATTCTCCTTTGTAACTCCACTATTTCTTGGTTCTGGTGGTTAGCTGGGGACTTGGAAGATTAGGCATCTGTGGTATTCTAGAGTGTGGCCCAGGAGTCAGGGTGCCATTAGGAGGATATCAGTGGCCCCTGGGCCCCACCAAGACAAGGCAGAGAAGCACCAAGCATCAGCAAGTGGCAAACAGAAATAACGTTTTGAAGAATCTTGTTTTAAGGGTTGAGGGGATAAAGGGTGCCTCTTAGCATTTCCCAGGATGGGGACTAAAGAGTGAAATTAATAGAATGAATGTTTGTCTTTCATGCTTGGTAAACAGGTAATACTTGTGCCTACTATGTAGCTGGCATAGTTGACTCAAAGTTCAGAGTGTGTCCAGCATCTAGCCACTGCTCATCACCATCATGATCCATCTCTGTGCCAGGCGCTTCACTTTTCATGTGACACGCCGTCCTCCTTCCTCTCTCCTGAACTATTGTCCTCAGTCTATGGACAGTGCAGCTGACAGAGACCCTGTTAAAATAAAACCAGACCATGCCACGTTTGTACCCTACAGGCCTCTGCTTGCCAAGATGGCAACTGGCACCCATCATTTTTAGCATATACATGAATGAGTGAATGAACGAATGAACAAGAGTTTGGACATTCAAGATTGGAAGAGACAGATGTGACCTTGCGTCCCTGTGGCCCACAGTCTACTCAAGGAGATTGTGAAAAGTAACACAGGAAGAGAAGCAAGGAGATATATTTTTGTAACTATTTTTTAATGTATGGGTTTTGTTTATGTGTATGTCTGTCCACCATATGGATGCAGTGACTGAGAAGGCCAGAAGAAGGCATCTAGATGCCCTGAAATGGGAATTACAGAAGGTTGTGGGAATCGAATCTGGGTCCTTGGGAGAGCAACTAGTATTCTAAACCAGTGAGCCATCTCTCCAGAGCTTTTTTTTTGTTTCTCAAGACAGGGTTTCTCTGTATGTTTTTTTGTTGTTGTTGTTGTTGTTGTTTATTTGTTTGTTTTGTTTTTTCAAGACAGGGTTTCTCTGTGTAGTTTTGGTGCCTGTCCTGGATCTCACTCTGTAGACCAGGCTGGCCTCGAACTCAGCCTCGAACTCACAGACATCCGCCTGTCTCTGCCCCCGAGTGCTGGAATTAAAGGCGTGCACCACCGCCGCCCTGCCCATGTTTTTATAACTTTTAAAAACTACTATCACATAGTAAATGTGACAGCAAAGGGGAATGGAAGAGTCTTAGCTCATAATGTAAATTGCTTTTCGTGTTTATTATCTTCCGTCTTAAATGGGCGAGGCCTGGTTCATTCACAGTGATCCATTGCTTTTCCATATGATGACACATAGGAAGCAAATTAAAACACAATAAAAATTATTTAAAAGACAATTTAAAAAGTAAAACGGTAAGGTGGAGCCTGCTTGGGCTCAGGAGGCCGGAAGTGCTGGAAGGATGGTGACAGAGGTCAGAGAACCGCGGGATGGGGGGGGGGGGATGAGAGGGGGGAGGACTGCAGAGCTCAGCAGAGGAAGGATGCCAGTACACCTAGACTGGTCTGCAGGTTTACTGGGATTCCAGTTAAGAGCTCAGCAAGGTTTCCCTGTAGCTTTAAAATTCATATGGAAAAGCACAGGCCATTGAGTACGTTCAATGATCTTGAAAAAACTAAAGTAGAATCACTCATATCTACTTACCGGGTAGTATTAACGTGTACTGTATCACTGTAGTGCCCAGGACACGGCAGTGGGGCAGAGGGGCAGAAACATGAATCCACGAGACAGGATCGACAACGCAAAAGTGATCCAGACATAGACGTCCACCTGATTTTTGACAGATGTAAAAGGCATTTGTCTTCCTTTCTCTTCCTGTGGCTGCGATAAAATATCCTGACCACGCAACTGAAGGATGGAAGGGCTCACTGTAGCTCTCCATTCAGGTACAGTCCGCTGTGGCCAGGAGGAAGGACAGCGGGAGCATGAAGCGCTGGGCACATAGCCTCTGCAGCCTGAAAAGAGAGCCGTGTATGCATGCGGCTCAGTTCCCATTTCCGTCCACACAGTCCACAATCCCCTGCCCAGGGAATGGTCCCACCTACAAGTAAGATGGGCCTTCTCACTTCAGATCATGTAGTCCAGATAATCCCCCCTGCACGGGGTGCCCAGAGGCACAGCTCCCAGGTGATTCTGGAGTTCATCAAATTGACAACAGCTGTCAGTCAAAGAAAGGTAGGGCTGGGGGTAGCTTATGTGGGTAAACACTTGATGCGCAGGCATGAAGACAGAGCAGATCCCCGGAATCCATGTAATAGCCAGGTCGGCAGGAAGCTCTCTTGTAATCTTGGTGCTGGGAGGTAGTAGCAATGGCTCCCTGGAGCAAGTTGGCTAGCCAGACTAGCTGAAATGGCAAGCTCTGGTTTCAGCGAGAGACCCTGTCAAAATATTTAAAGTCGAAAAGAGCAGTTTAAGAAAGATATCCGGCAGCAAGCTGGGGCCCCCGCACACATGCACATAGTGTGTGTACCAGCGTGCACACATGCACCCCCACATATGGAAACATTCACACACATACATTCTGCACACTCATGTACATGCAAAAAAAAAAAAAGGATAAACATTTCAACAAGTGATGCTATACACAGTATATACACAGAAAAACAAAACATTCAGCACTATACATCAAGGCAAACCTAATTCATAGTTCATGTGAAAGATAAAACTAAAATTGGGTGAGAGCGGCAAAGAACCTTTTTTTGTTTTTTGTTTTTTTGGGTTTTTTTTTTCGTTTTTCGAGACAGGGTTTCTCTGTGTAACTTTGTGCCTTTCCTGGAACTCACTCTGTAGCCCAGGCTGGCCTCGAACTCACAGAGATCCGCCTGGCTCTGCCTCCCGAATGCTGGGATTACAGGCGTGTGCCAACACCGCTCGGTGGCAAAGAATCTTTAAACATGATACCAAGAGTGTTAACCCATAAGGTCCAGAACTAAGAAATTAAACCTCATGAAAATAAATCTTTCTCTGTGAAACTTCTCTTGAAAACTTTTTACACCATGAGAACACAAATGGTCATGGACTGTGTGATGCAGTTCATATGAGATGTGCAGGGACGGTAGAGACAGTGGGTAAGTAGTTGTGAGGGGCTGGGGTGAAGAAGGGATGATGGCCACAGAATTTTAAGGGGAGATGATGAAAATGTTCTAAAAATAGATTCTAAAGATGGTTGAACTCTTAAATGTACTAAAAACCATCAAAATTGTACTTTTACAAAGTTGGATTTCCTAGTGTAGTGTATCTCAATTCAATTGTTAAAGGCCATGTCTCTTGTTACAGCTGATGGACAGTGTGCTGCAGGGCACACTGATTCATGTCTGTGCCCTAACCTTTCTGCTCTGGAATCCTCACCTTGGCATTTCTATAGGGCATTGTCTTCCCAATGAATTTGATGATCACAGACCGTAATCCTTATTATATCAGTAACCAGTGACAGTGATATCTTTTTAAAAAGTATTTTTATTTATTTATTTGTTTTGTTTTGTTTGTTTGGTTTTGGTTTTTTTAAACAGGGTTTCTCTGTGTAGCTTTGGAGACTGTCCTGGAACTTGCTCTGCAGACCAGGCTGGCCTTGAACTCACAGAGATCCTCCTGCCTCGGCCTCCTGAGTGCTGAGATTAAAGGTGTGTACCACTACTGCCCAGCTGACAGTGATATCTTAACCTACTCAGAAATTTTATATATATATATATATATATATATATATATATATATATAAAAAACTGAAATTTTTGGGCTAGAGAGATGGCTAGCCAGTAAAGGCTCCTGCTGCCAAACCTGACAACCTGAGTTCAGTCCTTAGGACCCACGTGGTGGAAGGAGAGAACCAACTCCCTTGGCCTCCACACAAGCAGTATGGCATCTACACATACGAGAGTAGTTTTTTTTTTTGGCCCAGAGCAAAGTACAGCACTTGATATGAAGTCAGTCCTTGAGGCCCAGCACAGCTGGTGGGTCAGCGCTGAGTAACTTCTGAGAAAGCAGAGGGATTAGACACATTTGGGAAGATGCACACTCACTGAGCAGGTGGAGGGTGCTGGGTCCTGGCCTAGTCTAGGTGGGCCAGTAGTGGAGAAAGCAAGGTGGTCAATGTAGACCCAAGCCACAGAGCCATTCAAAAGTGTGTGGCTGTTGAGGTGGAAGAGTTGGCAAAGCAGATGTCAGTAAGTCTTTCGGAATCCTGACAGGTTTTGTAATAAGCCTGAACAAATCCATAACATCTGTATAAGGGGAAATGGGAAGGGTTGAGTTCATTCCTCACATAGCTTCAGCCATTGTATGCATCTACTTCCCACCAAGTAAGAAGCTCGGCTCTGAACTGTTTCATGTTGTCCCATGGTGTCGTCGGCACAGATGGTTATGCCAGGCTCCCCAGCCAGTCTTCGTGGTTAGTTGGTGTGAGTGCTGCCCATCGCTGGGGGAGGGGTTATTTATTTGGAGATACTGATTCTACTCCTGGCTCTGTCATTGACTGCACAATGTCACAGAAGCCAAATAACCTCTGTGCCTTAGCTTCTTATCTCATGGAGGAGATGTTCCCGGACTCGGGGACTACCTCAGAGGCTTTTGTGTGAACGAAAGAGCAGGAGGAAGACTCGAAGGCCTTTAGTCCCAAGGTTCTCAATGCTGACCACGTGCTGTAATTTCCCACCTGCAGCTGATTGAATCAGAACCTCAGGTAACAATATGTCTTGAGGTGCCTTGAACCGTTACTTTGGGAAGCAGGACAAACACATCGTTACCTTGGAAGAATCACTTTAAGGATTAAGGCTCAAAAAAAAAAAAAATACTCTTTGAAGCAAGCAATTCTGTAAGAACAATCAGATATTGACATATATATTTGTGGTATAAGTATTGGCCAAGCAGTTCCTCTGTTTGTTTCTCAGCCAAGCATCTGGAAAAAAAAATCAAACTTACTTTCATTTACATAAGCAGTTTATTAAATCCTTGGTAGCAAATGTAAACAGATAAGAATCTATAAATCTAATATATATCAGAGTTATTCATTAATTATGAGAGAAAGCCCCTCCCCTCACACTTGACTTCACTGGCAATGATAAAGTCCATTTTGCCAAGAATATTTAAGTGCCTCTGTGCTGTGAGACAGAGAAGAGCAGGAGCTGGCGTGCACACTAGCTGACAGTGTGTTTCCATAGCTCTTTGGGATGACGCACATGCACGGGACATTGGGGAGCACTGGAAATGGGAAATGGGAACCAGCCAGTGTCAATGAAGCTAGAAAGTGTTTTTATGAGCAGTTGTGGTTGTGTTCATGGGTGTGGCAGAGAGGGGATCCATGAACAAAAATGACAAAGTGCCAAAGTAGGTTGCATGTGGCATGTGGGTACTGTCTTGAGGATTCGGTGGTTGATGTATATGCCTCCAATCCTGGACAGAGAACCTGCACCTAAGTGGAAATGGATTTCTGAAATAAGGCAACTATATGAATGTTGTAAATGCCTGGAGCAGTAAAGTAAAGTAAAGATATTTCAAGTGTTTTGTGTCATTTTACTGTGGGTGTTGACTAGCCTTGGCTATCACTGGTTATCTCAGTCTACAGCACCACCCAGAGGAAGACAGGACTTTCCTGTAAACAGCAAGACAGCAAACATCCTGACCTCTTGTGAGCCACCCAGGTCTCTGTTGTATATCCTTTGTTCTTTCCTCAACTCTGAAAATGGTTGAACATAATTCTAATTTCACCAACCATACATTGCCAAGCCAGATATGACCATAGTTCCCTAACCAAATGTTGTTTATTAGACAAAATAGACTTTAAAAGGTTATTCATTACTAAGAAGAACATTTTATCATGGTGAAGGACCAGTTCCTCAGGAAGATACAATCATAAACATAAGCATCCAGCAAGAGAGGCCAAGTCCATGAAGCAAAACTTGACGCAATTGAGTGGAGAAAGACAATTGAGCAGTAAGTTTGGGACCCTTCAACAGTCCACTTTGAGTCATGGATAGAATATCTCCAGAGAAGAACATCAAGAAAACAACACTAAAGCTTAAGTAAGGCCAGCAGATATTTTTTATTTGCCATACATCTCATCCAGTTCTAATAAAGTGCACTTGGATCATTCTGTGCTATAGATTATAGGCTAAGCTATCAAACAAGCCACGGTAGATGTAAGGGAATCAAAACACATATGTTCTCTGACCACAATGGAATAAACTTAGAGACCAATAACTACTTTGTTAATTCTCCTCCAAGGGGTTGGGGATTTAGCTCAGTGGTAGAGCGCTTGAGGCCCTGGGTTCGATCCTCAGCTCAAAAACAAACAAACAAACAAACAAACAAACAAAAAACTCCTCCAAGTAAGAATGCTTGCCTCACAAACCCGACAACCAGATTCAAGCCCAGAAACCTACAAAAAGGCAGATGTGGTAGCTTGCATATGCAATTCTTGCGCTTCTGTGGTGAGATATCGGGCTCATGGGCCAGCTATTGCAGAGTGTAAAGACGAGAGAGACTGCATCTGTCAGGGGACAGTTAGACCCCACTCCTGAAAGTGGCTCTGACTTCCACATGTTCATGGTGGCAAGCGTGAACCCTCCACATATATTTGTCTCTGTCACAAATAAATGATACACATAAAAATTGTTTCAAAAGTGTTTTAAAGGTAAACCAGATGTGTATGCCTATAATCCCAGAGTGTTTGAGGCTGAAGCAGAGGATCACAAATTGGAAGCCAACCTGAGCTACATACAGAGTCCTTGTGTCAGCCATGCCCACCTCAAAAAACAAAACCAAGGGGCTGGAGAGATGGCTCAGCAGTTAAGAGCACTGACTGCTCTTCCAGAGGTCCTGAGTTCAATTCCCAGCAATCACATGGTGGCTCACAATCATCTGTAATGAGACCTGGTGCCCTCTTCTGGCCTGCAGGCATACATGTTGTATACATAATGAATAAATAAATCTTTTTTAAAAAAGCAAGCAAACAAACAAAAAACAAAAAAACAAAAACAAAACCAGTGTACTAAAGGTTCTAGACACAGCAATTAGCCAAAAGAAAAAAAGGACATCCAAACTGGAAAGAAGTGTAAGTATGTCTCTTTGCAGATGATAAGATTGTACATAGAGAAAACCTTTAACAAGATTCCTAGGTACAATATCAACATATAAAACTCAATTGCATTTCTGAACACTACAAAAGAACAATTTGAAAATGAAATCAGAAAGCAATTCTCTTTTATCAACACAAAAAAACAATGGTTTAGGAATTAACACAGTTCTTTTTGTTGTTTTGAGACAGGGTCTCTCTATTATGTAGCCCTAGCTGTCTAAGAACTCTCTATATAGACTAGGCTGGCCTAGAACTCACAGAGATACACCTGCCTCTGCCTTCCAATGCTGAGATTA